>NC_053022.1:422060824-422216235 GCF_003073215.2 Triticum urartu | reverse complement strand
AGTACCTTTGTACTCACGTTTGCTTTATTTATGTTTTGCAGGTGAGACATCTCTCTCACTAGTAGTACCGCTTGGACTTCGACGAGTAGCTTGTTACCTCAGCTACGATCTTGTACCTTGGAGGGACTTGTAGTTAGTCAGGCTTCTCGGCCTTTTTCTTTTGTAGTTGTCTGTACTCAGACATGTAATGCTTCCATTGCTTGTATGCTCTGAATGATGGGTCATGTGACCCCTGTTTGTATTTATGCTATGTGGCTCTTCTGAGCCTTTATCTATATGAGTTGCGTTATGTTGTGATGCCATGTTGTACATCATATACTTGCATGTTATGCGTACGTGTGACGTGTATTGCTATGTGTGGGATCCGACAATCTGGTTGTTTGTCCTTGGCAGCCTCTCTTATGGGGAAATGTAGTCTAGTGCTTCCTTGAGCCATAGTAGTCCGCTACAGCCTGGTTCACCAGAGTCCTGCTAGCCCAGCACTACTGCTCAGAACACTTGACTGTCCGGCATGTGTTCCACTTTGTTTCTATTTCTGTCCCTTCGGGGAAAGGTCACACGGTGATTTCCGGAGTCCTGTTAGCCAGTGCTACAGCCCGGACTCATACGCTGTTGACCAACATGCTCGATGTAATTCATGTATGCCTGTCTCCATAGGTCTGTGTCGCTTTGGGTTCACGACTAGCCATGTCGGCCCGGGTTCTCTGTCATATGGATGCTAGCGACACTATCATATACATGAGCCAAAAGGCGCAAACGGTCCCGGGCCATGGTAAGGCGACACCCATGGGGTTACCGTGTGTGAGGCCGCAAAGTGATATGTGGTGTTACATGCTAGATCGGTGTGACTTAGAATCGGGGTCCCGACAGCTTTTGTATCAGAGCCTGACTGCCTGTAGGATTTCCAAGCCAACTTGGTCAAAGTTGAGTCTAGAAATTCTTTAGCTATATAGGGGAATTGATTGTGGAAGGGAACGTAAGGCTCTTTTTACTCCTTATACCTCACGCCTTCTGATCTGAGTCATCCTATCTTTCCTACGGGGTTAAGGAACTAGGCTTTCTCTTCCGTCTATCAGGATCACGTGTTACTACTCCGTAGTCCCTTAGGATTGGTTGATCAGAGTCTTATCCCAGTTTGAGTACCTCCGGTGTAACCTATTTAGCAATATCTTAGAACCTTGGGTAATGATGTTGAGTATGGTGCGACCCCGTCTTTTGCAGAATGTCTCATTTCGAGCATTTTACTGCCGTTGTGCTGCCGGAATTGTCCTAGGAGTTCAAGAGATAGTATTTTTCCTCGTACTATATTCTACATCCTTATGATGATGCTGAATCCATCCTTGTTTCCTAGGTTGGTTCTTCAGGATGTTGCCGGTTAACCGAAGTTCTGTTGCTCGTATCTGGAACCACGGAGATGGTAGGGATGAGGATCCTCCCGACCAGTCTTTGTTGGCAGAGTTCATGTTAGAGGTTGAGAGGAACAAGCATGAGTCTAACCGCTTGCTAGCACGTATTGAGGAGAACACCTCCCATCAGCACAAAGAGTTTGTGTCCATCCATGACTTCATCGGTCTGAAACCACCTACCTTCCATCATTCCATTGAACCACTCGATGCAGATGACTGGCTCTGTAGTATCACACACAAGCTGCATTCTACGAACGTAGCTGAAAGTGATAGGGTCACCTACGCTGCTTATCATCTGGAAGGTCCTGCTAGTATTTGGTGGCAGAACTATGAGGCTATGCTTCCAGCTGGCCAGATAACCACCTGGAGAGATTTCACCGAGGCTTTTTGCGAGCATCACATTCCTCAAGCCCTCATTGACCGCAAGAGAGAAGAGTTCTGTAGTTTCACACAGGGTAAGATGGCTGTTGATGCTTACAATAGAGAAGTTGAGAACCTTGCCCGCTATGCTACAGAAGAAGTGTCCACAGACGCCAAGAAGCAGGCTAGATTCCGGAAGGGTCTCAACCCCAAGTTGCGTCGTGATCTCCACTTGCATCATTCCAATACCTTCCAGGCTCTTGTGAACAAGGCCATTAATGCGGAGACAACTCAGCTCACTTACAAGGAGTCTCGTAAGCACACCCGTGATTTGGGTTCCTCTTCCGGTTCTACTTTGCAGAAGCGCCGGATTTGGGTTCCGAACTCCGCTCTTCCACCCGGTTATACACCAAGGCCATCTTGTGTGGCACCTCACCCAGTTCAGCAGTATGCTCCACCCAGGCCTATTGGTAGACCGCTTGTCAAAGCGGGTCCACGTCCTACTTCAGGGACTTGTTTCACATGCGGAGATCCAGGACACTATGCACGTGACTGCTCTCAAACCAACTATGCTCCACCCCAGCCTGAGAAGTCTATTGGTCGTGGTAAGCCATCACGCAAGATGATTAGTGTCAAGTCAGCTCCCACTGAACGTGGATGTGTGCATCACGTCTTAGCTAAATACACTCATGATGATCCGGATGTCGTTCTTGGTACCCTCCTTGTTAATTGCTATCCAGCTTCGGTTCTGTTCGATACCGGAGCATCTCACTCCTTCATTTCTGAAGGCTATGCTCGTTTGCATGACATGTCATTTTGCGATATGCCAACTCCACTTGAAATCCAAACTCCAGGGTCTAGATGGCAAACTACCAGAATAAGCCATGGTAATGAAATCCTTGTTGACAGACTTGTATTCCTTGCATCACTTATAGCCCTCAAGTCTACAGATATTAACATCATCTTGGGTATGGACTGGATGAAAGCTCATTATGCCAAGATTGATTGTTACAATAGGTCTGTTCAGCTTACACACCCATCTGGCAAGATAGTCACCGTCTCCACTAGGGTTGCAAAGCGTCAGCTCTATTCTCTTAATGCCAACCCTCTTCCTGACCTTGAAGATATCTTGGTAGTCCGTGACTTTACGGATGTTTTTCTAGAGGAACTGCCAGGCATTCCACCTAACAGAGATGTAGAATTTGTCATAGATCTTATCCCAGGAACCGCTCCAATCTCTAGGAGACCTTACAAGATGGCACCCTTAGAACTAGTTGAGCTTAAGAAAAAACTCGATGAATCCTTGCAAAAGGGTTTCATCCGTCCTAGTTCTGCTCCCTGGGCTTGCCCCGTCCTCTTCGTCAAGAAGAAGGATGGTACGGATCGGATGGTTGTAGATTATCGTCCCGTTAATTTGGTCACTATAAAGAACAAGTATCCGCTCCCCAGGATCAACGACCTGTATGATCAGCTCGCTGGATCCTCAGTCTTTTCCAAGATGGATTTGAGGCTAGGCTACCACCAAATCAAGATCAAAAATGGGGACATTCCTAAGACGGCCTTTGTCACTCGTTATGTCCAGTATGAGTACACCGTCATGTCCTTCGGTCTAACTAATGGTCCAGCTACATTCTCCCGCTTGATGAACTCGATCTTCATGGAGTACTTAGATAAGTTCGTCGTGGTTTACCTCGATGATATCCTTATTTACTCTAAGAACAAGGAAGAGCATGCCGAACATCTTAGACTTGTGCTAGAAAAACTCAGAGAGCACCGTCTTTATGCCAAGTTCTCCAAGTGCGAATTTTGGTTGCCAGAAGTGACCTATCTCGGCCACGTAATCTCTGGTAAGGGCATTGCTGTCAATCCCGAAAGAGTTCAGGCAGTTCTTGATTGCACTCCGCCTGAAACAGTTAAGCAAGTTAGGAGTTTCCTTGGTCTAGCCAGTTATTGTCGCTGCTTCGTTGAGAACTTCTCCAAAGTGGCCAAACCTCTCACGGAACTTCTCAAGAAAGATAAAAAGTTTGAGTGGTCCCCATAGTGTGAGCACAGTTTTCAGGAACTGAAAAGACGTCTGACTTCTGCTCCCATACTTGTGCCACCGGATTTCACTAAGGACTTTGTTATCTACTGCGACGCCTCACGACAGGGACTAGGTTGCATTCTTATGCAAGATCGCAATGTGATTGCCTATGCATCTCGACAGTTGCATCCACATGAGGAGAATTATCCTACACATGATCTAGAGCTTGCAGCCGTAGTCTATGCACTTAAGACATGGTGACATTACCTTCTCGGTAAACGTTGCGAGATTTACACCGACCATTCGAGTCTCAAGTATATCTTCACCCAACCAGATTTGAACCTTAGGCAAATACGTTGGTTGGAGTTGATCTCAGATTATGACTTAGGGATTACCTACACCCCAGGCAAGGGGAATGTCATGGCTGATGCGCTAAGTCGTAAGTCCTATTGCAACAATCTCATGTTGCAGCAGGGCCAACCACTTCTCCATGAGGAATTATGTAAACTTAACCTCCACCTTGCTCCTCACGGATTCCTTTCTACCTTGGTGGCGAAACCTACTCTTGTGGATCAAATCATCTCTGCTCAGAAGCAGGATACGGGAATTTCCCGGATCAAGATAAACATTAACAAAGGAGTTGGTGGTAGTTTCTCTATAGATGATCATGGTGTTGTTTTCTTTGAGAGTCGCTTGGTGGTTCCCAAGAATCAACATCTTTGACAATTAATCCTTAAGGAGGCGCATGAATCTCCTCTCACGATTCATCCCAGTAGTACTAAGATGTATCAGGACCTACGCCAGAGGTTCTGGTGGACTAGGATGAAGAGAGAAATTGCTCAACTTATTGCTAACTGTGACGTTTGTCGTCGCGTGAAGGCAGAGCATCAGAGACCTGCTGGCACCCTTCAACCTTTAGCTATTCCTGAGTGGAAATGGGATAAAGTTGGTATGGACTTCATCACCGGTTTTCCCAGGACCAAGAAAGCGAATAATGCTATCTTCGTAGTCATTGATTGTCTTTCTAAAGTGGCTCACTTCCTACCTGTTCGAGAGAGTATCACTGCTAGTCAGCTTGCTGACTTATATATTTCTTGAATAGTGTCACTTCATGGTGTTCCACTAGAGATCAATTCAAACCGTGGTAGTCTTTTCACTTCTCATTTCTGGGAGAGTTTCCAAACTGCCATGGGCACCCATCTTTCCTTCAGTACTGCTTTCCACCCTCAATCAAGTGGTCAGGTGGAAAGGGTCAACCAGATTCTTGAAGACATGCTTAGAGCTTGTGTTATCTCATTCGGTATGGATTGGGAGAAGTGTCTTCCCTTCGCCGAGTTTTCTTATAACAACAGCTAGCAATCCATCCTCAAGAAAGCTCCTTTTGAGGTTCTGTATTGACGAAGATGTCGAACACCTTTGAACTGGTCAGAAACCGGTGAAAGACAATTCTTTGGACCGGATATGATCCAGGAGGCAGAAGAACAAGTTCGCATCATTCGTGAGAATTTGAAAACAGCCCAATCTCGTCAAAAGAGCCAGTATGAATGTAGTCATAAGGAAGTGGCTTATGAAATTGGCGACAAAGCTTACCTTCGGGTTACCCCTTTGAAGGGTGCCCATCGATTCGGTATCAAGGGCAAGTTGGCTCCTCGTTACATTGGTCCCTTTCTCATTCTCGCTAAACGAGGAGAGGTTGCCTACCAGTTGGAACTACCACCACATCTTTCTCGAGTTCATGATGTCTTCCACGTCTCTCAACTCAGGTGTTGCTTCTCGGATCCAATCCGCTGAGTGGACCACGAAACACTTGATCTCCAAGATAACCTCACTTATCGAGAATACCCTGTCTGCATCCTTGATCAAGAAGAGCGTGTCACTCGACGTCATAACATCAAGTTTCTCAAGTTTCAGTGGTCTCATCATTCCGAGAGAGAAGCTACTTGGGAGCGTGAAGATCGTCTTCGACTTGTGTACCCCACTTTCTTTCCGCCGACTCCTGAATCTCGGGACGAGATTCTTCTGAGTGGGGGCGAGTTGTCACATCCCTATTGTCACATCCCTAGTTCTAGTATGCTCAACCTAGACCAGTAGCCATGTGGCATCATGTTAAAATTCCATTTAAATTTGAAATGGGGATTTGTGAAACCCTCAGAATCATTCTGGAAATAATCAAGATAAAAATTTCTCCAAAAAGGTCCAAGAAAATGTTCATGTTACTCTCTGAAAATATTGGTCAGAGGTAAAAATCAAACCAATATTTTTAAGGAACTCATAAATATTTATTTTGGACATTTGGAGTTAATCCAGTAATTATTTGCGTTGGATAAATATTTATATATATATATATTGTCCAATAATTCTAAATTTTGGTGAGGGGTTTTGGAATAATTCCTTAGGCCGCTGCAAAAATTGACAGAATTAAATAAATTAGTTTAGTATTATTTAAAAAAACAGAAACAAATGTCAGAAATAGAAAAGAGAAATAAGAGAGAAGTACCTGGGCCTTACCTGGCAGCCCATCTGGCCGGCCCAGCCCACCAGGGGCAGGGAGGTCTACTTCCTCCCGCCAGTCGGATGCACAGCGCGTGCCCGACGCGCGCCGGGCCACCGCCGCCACCTCCTGCTTCCCCGCTCGCTGCTGGAGGCCCCTGACGATGCCACGCACTCCCCTCGGCCTCTCTCACTCCCTCTCCCTCTCTCCAGTGGCCTCCCCTCCTCTCTCTCGCCCTTCCCCGCGAATGCCCGAGCGCTGTCGTCGCCGCCGCTCGCCATAGCCGTGCCCACTGTGCTCCCCTCGCATCGCTGCTGTGTCCTAGATCTCCGCCATGTCGCCTTCTTCGTCTTCGTCAAACCACGCAGCTGGGGACGCCCTACCTCGACCTCGTTTCCGCCGTTTTCCACCGCGAGCGTCCGAGATCGCCGGCTCCTGTACGTCGACATCTGGCCTTCCCCGAGCCCGCTTCGACGCCCTCTGCGACCACTATGAGCTCCATCGTCGTTTGCCCCTCTTCCCCTTGCCTCTCGATCACCACAGCCGCCGTTTCGACCGAAGCCGTAGCACCTCGCCACCGGCCACGGCGCCACCGTGGCCAGGGGCCGAGCCAGCCGCACCCGCAGCACCGTGCTCCTGGTGACGCCAGGAGGCCGTAGAGCCTCTCCGCTCGCCTCCCCATGCACCGCAGCCCTCGCCCGCACTGGCGTGCTCCGGCCGCCGCCGCGAGCCTCGCTCCGGCGAGCTCTGCCACCCCTCCTCCTCCTATCTACCCCATTAGATGCGGGAGAGCACGGGCTACGCCCTGGTGCTCTCCGCCGTCCTTTTGGTCACCGGAACGGTGATCCCGAGCCCCTTCGCCGCGTTCGGCCTCGCCGGCGGCTAAACGCCGGTGGGGTTGACTGGTCTAACCCCCCCAGTTGACCTGGGGTTTGACTACCCAGGGACAATGACAGGTGGGGCCCGGCCTGCTAATGTTTCTGTTAGGATTAGTTTAATATCTAATTAACACTGTTAACTAACAATGAGCCAATGACATGTGGGACCCGGTCGTCAGGTTTGACCTGGTCAGCTCCGTTGACCTGCTGACGCAGGCATGACGCAATGCTGACGCAGTTATTCTTTTTCTGGAATTATTTTTAAACAGGAAATTCCAGAAAAGTTCAAAACTTCAAAAATTCATAGAAATTCAACCGTAGCTCAGATTGAAATAATTTATATATAAAAAATTATCAGAAAAATTCCATCTATCCATCTGTACCATTTTCATTCATGACAAACAATATATACATGCTGGTTCGAATGGACTTAATTTGGAGTTGTATTTGAACCCTTGGTTCAAATGGACTTCAACCAAATAAATTCTAGATGCATTAACTCAAACAACATCACATACTCATGCCATGTTCATGCATCATAATGTTGCATATGCTTGTGTTTGATTTCCGACACCGTTCCTTCTCGATAGGTCCTGCTCCGGAGAGTGTTCGAGAGTACCTGTCTGAGGAGTAGTGCCCCCTGTTGATCTACCAAGCAAGCTACCCCTCCTTGTTCTTTCCGATAAAATCCTACTCTCTCGCTCCTGCTCTCATTTATTGCATTAGGACAACAATGATTCAACTGCTACTTTGTGCTGCGGTAATTGAACCCATTCCTCTGCATGACCTGTCATTGCCACAGTAAATAGTTGAAACCCACTAGCATGTGTAGGAGTTGTTTGAGCCATGCTGTGCTTCAACCAGGCCATGCCTGCTATTGCTTAGAGTTGTGTCAGGTCTGATTCATCGGGAATGAATTGGAATGTTATGATATGTTATGGTAATGAGAGTTAAGCGTGTGAACATGATTTGGTAAAGGTAGCGGTGAGAGGCCATGTAGGAGTACATGGTGGGTTGTCTCATTGCGACCGTCCTTAAGAACTGAGTTTTGTGTAAGTTGTCCTATGACTAGCTACTAGCACACATTGGGCTCTGGGCGCTCCAAGCTCTCTCGATTTATTAACTGCCTTCAACTCTGTCCAGGAGTTGCAAATAGTTTCTGATGTTGGTAGGTAGTGCTATTTTTCTACCGAGTGGCACCCGGCAGGGTGGACTTGGGACAGACTAGGCACACGTGGCCCGGTGTACCGAGTGGCACCCGGATGGTGGGCTCGGGTACCCTGTACACATCGTTTGGGGCCGTGAGCGAAACTTCGGCCGGATCTCCTTGCGGATGGAACCCGATTAGGAAATAAACCTGGACTAGAGTCTTGTGTGGTTAGTCAGGTCGTGGCCAACACCCTCGCCAGGGTTCCACTTGAAGGTTGCCGAGATACATGACGGGTATATGGTGATAAGTGGTGAGAGCGTGTGTGATGTAGTACACCCCTGCAGGGTTATCATGACCTATTCGAATAGACATGTCCTCGGTTATGGACTTCTTGGATGCTTACGTGGTACATAGACAACTTGAAGTGGATATTCTAAAATGCTCAAGATAAGTGTGAGTGCTATGGATGGCCTTCTCGTAGGAGAGACGGGGATGAATCCATAGTAGTGTATTGATGTGGTGATTAGTGGACTCGTGTGCGCTGCCTCACCTTAAAGAAGTTTATCTTTGTCGTAGAACAGGATAGCCACTGAGTCAAAGCTGGCCTTCTGCAACTAAACCCCACATTACCTTCTTGATACAAATGCATGTATGATAGGATCTGATGTAAGTCTTGCTGAGTACCTTTGTACTCACACCTCCTGCTTCCCCGCTCGCTGCTGGAGGCCCCTGACGATGCCACGCACTCCCCTCGGCCTCTCTCACTCCCTCTCCCTCTCTCCAGTGGCCTCCCCTCCTCTCTCTCGCCCTTCCCCGCGAATGCCCGAGCGCTGTCGTCGCCGCCGCTCGCCATAGCCGTGCCCACTGTGCTCCCCTCGCATCGCTGCTGTGTCCTAGATCTCCGCCATGTCGCCTTCTTCGTCTTCGTCAAACCACGCAGCTGGGGACGCCCTACCTCGACCTCGTTTCCGCCGTTTTCCACCGCGAGCGTCCGAGATCGCCGGCTCCTGTACGTCGACATCTGGCCTTCCCCGAGCCCGCTTCGACGCCCTCTGCGACCACTATGAGCTCCATCGTCGTTTGCCCCTCTTCCCCTTGCCTCTCGATCACCACAGCCGCCGTTTCGACCGAAGCCGTAGCACCTCGCCGCCGGCCATGGCGCCACCGTGGCCAGGGGCCGAGCCAGCCGCACCCGCATGGGTCACCGTGCTCCTGGTGACGCCAGGAGGCCGTAGAGCCTCTCCGCTCGCCTCCCCATGCATCGCAGCCCTCGCCCGCACTTGGGCGTGCTCCGGCCGCCACCGCGAGCCTCGCTCCCGCGAGCCCCGGCCACCCCTCCTCCTCCTATCTATCCCACTAGATGCGGGAGAGCACGGGCTACACCCCGGTGCTCTCCGCCGTCCTTTTGGTCACCAGAATGGTGATCCCGAGCCCCTCCGCCGCGTTCGGCCACGCCGGCGGCTAAACGCCGGTGGGGTTGACCGGTCTAACCCCCCAGTTGACCTGGGGTTTGACTACCCAGGGTCAATGACAGGTGGGGCCCGGCCTGCTAATGTTTCTGTTAGGATTAGTTTAATTTCTAATTAACACTATGAACTAACAATGAGCCAATGACATGTGGGACCCGGTCGTCAGGATTGACCTGGTCAGCTCCGTTGACCTGCTGACGCAGGCATGACGCAATGCTGATGCAGTTATTCTTTTTCTGGAATTATTTTTTAAACAGGAAATTCCAGAAAATGTTCAAAACTTCAAAAATTCATTGAAATTCAACCGTAGCTCAGATTGAAATAATTTATATATGAAAAATTATCAGAAAAATTCAATCTATCCATTTGTACCATTTTCATGCATGACAAACAACCTATACATGCTGTATATATGAAAACACACTTATGGCATATTTAAGAACTTAATTTGGAGTTGTATTTGAACCCTTGGTTCAAATGGACTTCAACCAAATAAATGCTAGATGCATTAACTCAAACAACATCACATACTCATGCCATGTTCGTGCATCATAATGTTGCATATGCTTGTGTTTGATTTCCGACACCGTTCCTTCTCGATAGGTCCTGCTCCGGAGAGTGTTCGAGAGTACCTGTCTGAGGAGTAGTTCCCCCTGTTGATCTACCAGGCAAGCTACCCCCCCCCTTGTTCATTCCAATAAAATCCTACTCTCTCGTTCCTGCTCTCATTTATTGCATTAGGACAACAACGAATCAACTGCTACTTTATGCTGCGGTAGTTGAACCCATTCCTCTGCATGACCTGTCATTGCCACAGTAAATAGTTGAAACCCACTAGCATGCGTAGGAGTTGTTTGAGCCATGCTGTGCTTCTACCATGCCATGCCTGCTATTGCTTAGAGTTGTGTCAGGTCTGATTCATCGGGAATGAATTGGAATGTTATGATATGTTCTGGTAATGAGAGCTAAGCGTGTGAACACGATTTGGTAAAGGTAGCGGTGAGAGGCCATGTAGGAGTACATGGTGGGTTGTCTCATCACGACCGTCCTGAAGAACTGAGTTCTGTGTAAGTTTTCCAATGACTAGCTACTACCACACATTGGGCTCCGGGCGCTCCAAGCTCTCTCGACTTATTAACCGCCTTAAACTCCGTCCAGGAGTTGCAAATAGTTTCTGGTGTTTGTAGGTAGTGCTATTTTTCTACCGAGTGGCACCCGGCAGGGTGGACTTGGGACAGACTAGGCACACATGGCCCGGTGTACCGAGTGGCACCCGGATGGTGGGCTCAGGAACCCTGTACACATCGTTTGGGGCCGTGAGCGAAACTTTGGCCGGATCTCCTTGCGGATGGAACCCGAATAGGCGATAAACCTGGACTAGAGTCTTGTGTGGTTAGTCAGGTCGTGGCCGACACCCTCGCCAGGCTTCCGCTTGAAGGTTGCCGAGATACATGACGGGTATATGGTGATAAGTGGTGAGAGCGTGTGTGATGAAGTACACCCTTGCAGGGTTATCATGACCTATTCGAATAGCCGTGTCCTCGGTTATGGACTTCTTGGATGCTTATCTGGTACATAGACAACTTGAAGTGGATACTCTAAAATGCTCAAGATAAGTGTGAGTGCTATGGATGGCCTTCTCGTAGGAGAGACGGGGATGAATCCATAGTAGTGTATTGATGTGGTGATTAGTGGACTCGTGTGCGCTGCCTCACCTTAAAGAAGTTTCTCTTTGTCGTAGAACAGGATAGCCACTGAGTCAAAGCTGGCCTTCTGCAACTAAACCCCACATTACCTTCTTGATACAAATGCATGTATGATAGGATCTGATGTAAGTCTTGCTGAGTACCTTTGTACTCACGTTTGCTTTATTTATGTTTTGCAGGTGAGACATCTCTCTCACTAGTAGTACCGCTTGGACTTCGACGAGTAGCTTGTTACCTCAGCTACGATCTTGTACCTTGGAGGGACTTGTAGTTAGTCAGGCTTCTCGGCCTTTTTCTTTTGTAGTTGTCTGTACTCAGACATGTAATGCTTCCGTGGCTTGTATGCTCTGAATGATGGGTCATGTGACCCCTGTTTGTATTTATGCTATGTGGCTCTTCTAAGCCTTTATCTATATGAGTTGCGTTATGTTGTGATGCCATGTTGTACATCACATACTTGCATGTTATGCGTACGTGTGACATGTATTGCTATGTGTGGGATCCGACAATCTGGTTGTTTGTCCTTGGCAGCCTCTCTTATGGGGAAATGTAGTCTAGTGCTTCCTTGAGCCATAGTAGTCCGCTACAGCCCGGTTCACCGGAGTCTAGCTAGCCCAGCACTACTGCTCAGAACACTTGACTAGCCGGCATGTGTTCCACTTCGTTCCTATGTCTGTCCCTTTGGGGAAATGTCACACGGTGATTTCCGGAGTCCTGTTAGCCAGTGCTACAGCCCGAACTCATACGCTGTTGACCGATATGCTCGATGTGATTCATGTATGCCTGTCTCCATAGGTCTGTGCCGCTTTGGGTTCACGACTAGCCATGTCGGCCCGGGTTCTCTATCATATGGATGCTAGCGACACTACCATATACGTGAGCCAAAAGGCGCAAACGGTCCCGGGCCATGGTAAGGCGACACCCGTGGGGTTACCGTGCGTGAGTCCTCAAAGTGATATGAGGTGTTACATGCTAGATCGGTGTGACTTAGAATCGGGGTACCGACAGCTTGGTCTTGTTGCACCGATATGGAAACCTTTGCCTGATGCCTCGGGACCCCGCGCCTGCGCTTGCCACCTTAGCACCAAAGAGGAAATGGGTACACTGCGCCCGCTAGCGCCTGCCTGGACTTAGTCGTCATGGCTCACCGGGTTGGCTCTCAAGGAGCGGAGATATCAAGGCAAGGTGCACCTCGTGAGGTTCACGTGACATGAGCCATGATGACCAAGGCCAGGCGGGCGCCAGTGGGCGCAGTGTGCCAGTTTCCTCTTTTGTGCCAAGGAGGCAAGTGCAAGCGCTGAGTCTCGAGGAATCAAACAAAGGTTTCCATATTGGTGCAAAAAGACCAAGACCGCCAAGACGACAGGTCAGAATTCATCATGGAGCCCACTGTAGCGTCACCACCAGAGCCTTTGCGGGCGAAGACTACTTTTGTCAGGATAGCTTGTACCAGTTGTCTCCGATTGAATTTGGCCGTTGTTGGATCCCTTCCCGCCTACATTTGGGAAGAGGACCAAGGCCATTATAAGTAGGACCTAGCCACCACCATAGAGTGGGAGGGGATCCATTCCACCCTGACGACCTCACTAGCTCATTGATCTCAAGAACACCTCACCTCCTGAGGCCGTTCGTCGACTGTACTGTCGGCGTTCTGGGAACGGGGGTCCCCAGACTTGCCTACCTGCGACCCATGGCATGACTTTGCTAGCAGACATGTACGTCCCATCTTCATCAACAAGGCATTCAAGACCTTCATGAGGGGCCATGACTCGCGAGGCGGACGACACAAGACCTCCTCGGGAGTGGCCTCACCAGGCTGGCTCGTGAGGGGCGAAGAGTTTAAGACACGGCAAACCTCGCGAGGTTCTCGTGACGTGAGCCATGACGATCGAGACTAGGCGGGTGCCAGCGCGCGCCGCATCCTTGTTTCCTCTTTGGTGCTAAGGGGGCAAGTGCAGGCACGGAGTACCGAGGCATCAAGCAAAGGTTTCCATATTGGTGCAACAAGACCAAGACCAGCAGGATGGCAATACGGAGGTCACCATGGAGCCCAAGGCGACTTCACCACAAGAGCCTTTTGCATGCGAAGACCACTTTTGTCAGGATAAGCTGTACTAGCTGTCCCCATTCAAATTGGCCGTTGTTGGCTCCCTTCCTGCTCAATATTTGGGAAGAGGACCAGGGCCTCTATAAATAGGACTAGCCACCACCATAGCTAGAAAAGTGAGATCGGGGGAGATAGAGAGATATGAAGAGAGACCAGAACACACACAAGTTCGCCAAGCACAAGAACACCTCAACCTCAGGAGGCTGTTCTTCCCCTTGTACTGTTCATCAACAGCCCAGAGGCAATCCACCATCACCACACTGGAGTAGGGTATTACACCACAACGGTGGCCCGAACCAGTATAAATCTTGTGTCCTTTGTGTTGCGAGTTCATCGAGTTAATTCATAAGATCTTAGCTGAGCTAGGACGTGGATTGGTAGGGGGAATCTTCGCGCGCACCCCAATGTTCGAACCTTAAGGGTTTTGCCAGAACCCGTGATCCGACATGTACTATTTCATCCACAGCCCCTCGATGCAATCCACCACAAAGCTAGAGTAGGTTATTACACCGCGAGGTGGCCCAAACTAGGATAAACTGTTGTGTCCCTTGTTCCTCGGGTTCGTCAAGCTAGGTTGTGGAATCATTGAGCCGGCAGGTTGGGAAGAGGTAGTTCTTCGCACGCACCCCAGAGTTCAAACCTCTCAAGGGTCTGTGGAACCTTGAATCCGACATTTGGCGCGCCAGGTAGGGGGTGCATCGAAGCTTTGCTTCTTCGACCGCCTCGCCTCCGCGACTTGCTCCCATGGCGGGCATCGCCTCTCCGACTGGACCGACGAGCGTGCGCAAAGGCACTGTGGGCCTCCGGGCCTTCACCCCCGCCTTGCGACAGGTACAATGGCCACCCAAGTTCAAGCCGAAGATGCCGCCTCGCTACGATGGCGCGGCGGATCCGGCAGGTTTCCTCCAGGCCAACGACGAGGCCGTTTGGGCGGCCGGCGGTGACGAAAACGTCATGGCCAACTGGTTCCCCATGGCCCTCACTGGCTTGCCGCGCATCTGGCTTCTCAACTTGCTAGTGTCTTCTGTGGCCTCCTGGGAGGAGCTGCGTGGCCTCTTCCTCGCGCACTTCACGGCACCGGCTCCCCATGCCGTTGCAGCCCACCTCGGCGGTCCTCAGGCACCGCCCACGGACCGCCACATCAAGCAGTTCTTCTGCCAAGTGGGTGCCGCCCGCATGCAGCAGGGAGCTCCTCCAGGATGGGCGGCACCCGAAGCCGACCTCACCTTCGACTTAAGAGACCATCGTGTGACCACCGCAAGCACAGGCGCGCTCCCGATGCTCTTCACCCCCACCATATGCAACGTAGCGGTAACCAAGACCCTCATCGATGGCGGGGCTGGGCTCAACATGCTCTCCGTGGAAACTATCAGCCTGGTTCATGTGTCACATGGTCGAATTCGCCCCACCAAGCCGTTCTCTGGGGTCGTCGACGGCTCCACCAGCCCTCTGGGACACATCCGCCTCCCAGTCACTTTCGGCACCCGTAACAACTACCGCACTGAACTGATCGACTTTGACATTGCCCGTATCGGCCTCCCGTACAATGCCATCCTTGGGTACCCGGCCTTAGCTAAGTTCATGGCAGCAACCCTCCCTTCCTACAACCTCATGAAGATGCCAGGAAGCAGCGACATCCACACGGTGGCCGGGGACACCAAGGAAGCGCTGGCGGCTCTCAAGCTCGCCTTCAGTACCGTAGCTGACGCGTCGTCGGTGGAGGAAGGGACCCCGGGGGTTGCGCCAGCAAAAAAGAAGTAGTTGTTCTCTCAAGAACGGTCCAAGATGAAGCAGGTGCCGGTCGACCAAGATGGGGCATCAGGAGCCACCTTCACCATAGGTGCCAACCTCGCCCCAGACCAAGAAAGGGCACTAGTCGTTTTCTTGCGCGAGAACAAGGAGGTGTTCGCATGGGAGCCCAAGTACCTGGCTGGAGTCCCAAGGGGAGTGATTGAGCATCGCCTGAATGTGTGCCCCAATGTACGCCCAGTAAAGCAGAAGGCGCGGCGGTAGTCCACGGAGAAGCAATCGTTCATCGTCTAGGAGACCCGCAAACTACAGGAAGCTCGTGTCATCCGCGAGGTGCAGTACCCGGAGTGGCTAGCACACCCGGTCGTCGTGCCCAAGAAAGGGAGGAAGGAGCGCATGTGTGTTGAATTCACCAACCTCAATAAGGCGTCTCCTCAAGACCCCTTTCCGCTACCATGCATTGACCAGATCGTCGACTCCACCGCTGAGTGCGACCTGTTGTGCTTCTTGTACACATTCTCAGGGTATCACCAAATCAAGATGGCGGTACAAGATGTCGAGAAGATGGCCTTCCTGACCCCATGCGGGGTGTACTACTACACCTGCATGCCCTCTGGGCTGCGTAACGCCGGAGCAACCTTCCAGTGGCTGATGCACATCACTTTGGGCAGACAACTCGGGAGGAACGCTGAGACCTACGTCGACGACATAGTTGTGAAGTCTCAGGAGGCGAGGACGTTCATCAAGGACCTGGAAGAGACGTTCGCTAGCCTGCGCAAGGCGGACTTGCGGCTCAACCCGGAGAAATGCGTATTTGTCATCCCCTCCAGCAAGCTATTGGGCTTTCTGGTGTCACATAAGGGGATCGAGTCAAACCCAGAGAAGGTCAAGGCGATAGAAAGGATGAGTCCCCCAAAGATCCTTAAGGAAATGCAAAAGCTGGCGGGCTGTGTGACCTCGCTAGGGAGCTTCATCTCCAAGCTAGGGGAGCGCGCCCTCCCATTCTTTAAGCTGACGAAGAAGAAGGGATTGTTCGAGTGGACCCCGGAGGCTGACACCGCATTCCAAGACCTCAAGAGATACCTCATCAGCCCGCCGGTGATGGTGGCACTGTGTCCACTCGAGCCCCTGGTGCTTTACTTGTCCGCCACGCCTCACTCAGCCAGTGCGGCGCTGGTGGCCGTCGGGGAAGAATGTCAGCCCAAAGTCCTGCCACACGACTCCACGTGCTTGGTCAAAACGACGCAGTCCCAAGACGGCACCCGTGAAGCCACGGCAACGCCAGCGGATGACCAGGCCCCACAAGACGGCGCCCTTGAGGATGTAGTTGCCCCGACAGGCGACCGAGCTCCTGAGGTCCCCCAGCCTCAGGAGACACCCCAACCTTAGGATGTCTCGGACTCCACTGGCACTTACGCCCTCATCGAGCACCCGATGTATTTCGTCACCACAATACTGTGTGATGCGTGGGCACGCTACCCCATGCCACAGAAGCTCCTACTCACGCTCCTCGTTGCCTCACGAAAGCTGCGCCACTACTTCCAAGGCCACCCCATTAAGGTCGTCTCGGCTTACCCGCTAGAGAGGGTGCTCCGGAGCCCCAATGTTGCAGGAATGGTCGCCAAATGGAACATCGAACTGCAGGCATTCCCGCTACAATTCAGCACCACCAGGGTCTTGAAGGGTGCTTCGCTCGCCGACTTTGTAGCGGAATGGACCAACGCCCCAGGGCCTGAAGCAGGGTAGGACAGGTCCCTCTCGCTAGGGAGCGAAGCACCAGACGGCTGGGTCATGTACTTCAACGGCGCCTTGGGTGCTACGACAAGCCATCAAGATGGACAGACCGGGAAAAATAAGAAGAGGACTGCAAGAAGACAGGGATGAGCGAGGGGCCCCACCCCTCCCCTCATTTATTAATAGGAGGAGGCCAACCACTGGCCTTCATGATCGCACGTAATGATGGTTCTCCTCTGCAGTAGAGTCTCATCAAGTCAAACGGTTGCCGAGGCAGCATAGGTAAGCGGAGGCGCCCATGTCCCATCAATCGCCACATGTCGACCAAGGCCACAGGCGGTTGGGGCCTGTGGTGCTCCGCCCTTTCCCTTTGGCTTCGCCTCGAAGCCAAGTTAGAGCACGCCTTGGGCCTGGGGGCTACTGTCAGCATCCTTTGAAAGGGGGTACCCAGACTTGCCTGCCTGCAGCCCACGGCGTGGCTCCTTGATGGCCTGGTACAGCCAAGTTTCAGCAACAACAATCCAAGACCCTCAATTGGTGCCAAGCCTCACAAGGCAGACGACACCAAGACCTCCCTGGGGGGTGGCCTCAGTAGGCTGGCTCCCGAGGAGCGGAGATATAAAGGCAAGGTGCACCTCGCGAGGTTCACATGACGACCAAGGCCAGGCGGGTGCCAGCGGGCGCAGTGTACCAGTATCCTCCTTGGTGCCAAGGAGGCACGCGCAGGCACGGAGTCCCGAGGAAGCAAGCAAAGGTTTCCATATCGGTGCAACAAGACCAAGACCACTAGGACGACACATCGAGGTAATCTCGGAGCCCACTTCAGTGTCCCTACCAAAGCCTTGTCAGGATGGCTTGTACTAGTTGTTTCCCTTTGAATTTGGCCGTTGTGGGATCCCTTCCCGCTACATTTGGGAAGATGACCAAGGCCACTATAAATAGGACCTAGCCACCACTGTAGAGAGGGAGGGGATCCATTCCACCCTGACCACCTCACTAGATCATCGAGCTCAAGAACACCTCACCTCCTGAGGCTTTTCGTCAACTATACTAGTTCATCCTCAGCCCCTCAAGGCAATCCACCACAAACCAGGAGTAGGGTATTACACCGCGAGGTGGCCTGAACCAGGATAAACTATTGTGTCCCTTGTCCCTCAGGTTCGTCGAGCTAGGGTGTGGGATCATTGAGCCGGCAGGTTGGGAAGAGGGAGTTCTTCGCACGCACCCTAGAATTAAAACCTCTCAAGGGTCTGCGGAACCCCAATCCGATAAGACTGACCACTTCGTTGGTTTCTGCCAAGTATAGCAATAATGGTTCTTGGGGTTTGGGTGCAACCCAGGTAGGCACAGACGATAGGTTGGCCTTCAACTCTTGTAGAGATGCATCTGATTCTGGGGTCCACTTCCTAGGCCCTGTCTTCTTCAAAATTTTAAAGAACGGCAGGGCATGCTCGGCAGACTTGGAGATGAATCTGCTTAGCACGACAATGGATCCCGTCAAGCGCCTCACATCCTTAACAGTCCTTGGCGCTTTAATCTGCTTGATGGCTTTGATATTGTCGGGGTTAGCTTCGATCCCCCCATGGGACACGAAGAAACGAAGTAGCTTGCCGGAGGGAACACCAAACACACACTTCTTCGGATTAAGCTTCAAATTGATCTTGCATAGATTAGCAAATGTCTCCTCCAAATCCTGTATAAGGGTGGCCTTATCCTTGGTTTTGACCATGATATCATCCATATAGGATTCTATATTTCTGTGTAACTGTGACTCAAAACCAATCTGGACTTCTCTTGCAAAAGTGGACCCGACACTCTTCAACCCGAATGGCATGCAGACAAAGCAGTACGTACCACATGGTGTGATGAGTGATGTCTTCGCTTCATCTTCTTTGGACATGACATGTCGCGGGATTTCTATAACAACCTGATTTTTGGCCCTTTCTTTTTTCTTTTGATTTTTTGAGATTTTTGTGTGAGATTTCTTTTTTCGTGGCTATGTGGTTTGGAAACTTAAGAAGAAGAACTCTTCTTTGCTTCTAGAGTGGCTCGTCATACCCAAATCCTTCCCTAGACTTTTCCATTTTCATCCTAGCCCAAATCCCAATATTCTTTTTATTGGTAATATTCCTTTTCTATTATAGGAACAAGTCAATTTACCCTAGGTTGTGAAGCAACCTATATTTCCATCACTCCTAAAATTCCCAAATAATTCTCATTAATTGTTTGGCTAATATCTTCCTCAAATATGGCAAAATATTTCTTTTTCCATGTTCCTCATCATGCTCAAATAATTATTTTCCTATTCTGTCCTGAATGGAAGATTGTGAAGCAAGTGCCATTTATCTTTTCCCAATTTACCCCAAACCTTTTCGACACCTTTTCATGTCCAAATAATTGCCTCATGACAAATTTCAACTTAATTTGCCTAGTAAATATTCCTGGGCAATTTTTCAAAGTTCCTGTCTGAGGGAATTGGTTGTGAAGGAAGTACTAGCTAGGTTGACCCAATTGAGTTGAAAGTTTTCATGGTCTTTCATATCATTAAATAAAAGCTCTCCGCAAGATTTGAGCTCATGCTCTGCATCCTTGTGAGCACAACTTCAAAATCTTTAGTTTCTGTCCAAATTTTTAGTTAGTGAAGCAAGTATATTTTATCTTGCCCCATTATGGCCTTATCCTACCCATTTAACCTATCTCCAAAAAATTTGGGCTCATTTCATCTAGCAATTTTCCCTCAATAATTTTCTCAAATTCCTATTCAGAGAGGATAGCTATGAAGGAAGTACCATTTTGGCTTGGCGAAATGGCATGAAATTTTTATGGCACTCTCATATGCCCAAATAATCTATACTTGCCAAATTTTAGCTAAAGTGGTTACTACTAGTGAGTTCTACCTCATGATTCATATTCTAGACCAAGTGAAGCAGTTGTGAAGCAACTCTATTAAATCTTGGTCCATTTCCTTTCAAACTTCATAGGATCGTAGTCCTTCCTTATCTAAACACCCCAGACAACACCACTTAACCCAATCAAGTCCCTGTTGGTCAGCAGTGCACGTCCAAGTTTGATGTAGCAAACTTGCAGCGATGCCACACTCCTCTCCTTGGCTACTTTTGTCGATCCATCAACTCCCTCAGCCTCTATTATGAAGGGACTCATCACTAGACAGCTCATGGCAGTCTTTTGTGTCCCCTCCTTGCCGGGAACAGCGGTGACCGCATTGTTTGCACGCGCTCTGGCATCATTGGTTACGTCCAGAGCATCGTTTTGCTTGGGCACGGCACGTTGTCATCGCGTTAGCTCACACGGGCATGTCTGGCGCGTTCCCCGCGTTGTTGCCATTCCCATGGAGCCATTTCCCCCTCCGTCTTCTTCCTCGGAGAGAAGTCCCCGTCGCTGAATAGTGAGCGCCCACGGGAGCGCTGTAGCCGAGCGGCTTTGTTCGAGCCGCGACGCCTTCCTCCTCGTGTCCTCGAGCGCCCCTCGTCTCCGTGAGCTGTGCCACTCATCCATTCCCTCCCTCGTCGCCTTCCCACCCCTCCCCGTGACCTTTGGCCGCGTGTGCCCGTCGCCGGAGCACGGACATGTAGCCGCGTGCGTGCCACCTCGCCCCCCTTGCCGCTCGGCTATATAGCCACCCCGAGCCCCTCCTCTCATCATCACCAGCCTCCCCACCCTCCTCTGGTCCTACCTGGCTACTTGCCCGAGCACCAGAGCCCCTTTCTGACCTCCATCGCCGCCATGTCCGCCGCCCCCTCCGGCCTAAATTCGCCCAATGCAGAGGCCCTCCCGTCAGTCCATGACCACCAGAGACCTCCTCACTACCTCGTGAGCCGCCTCCCTTCCTTTCTTTTTCGCCGGATCCACGGTAGCCTCGGCTCCAAGTTCGGCCAAAGCCATTCCTGTCAGAGTCTTCACCGTCACTGCTTCAGTCCTCCTCGGAGCTCGTGTCCTGGCCAGGAAGGTGTGGCGTCCTCACCCGCATCCACCGGTGGCCGGAGTTCGGCTGGAGACGGCCTGAGCAGTTGGGGAGCGACGGCATGTGCGCCTGGCCACGGCCTCCCCTGCTTCTGTCGAGAGGAAAAAGGAGATCTGTGGGAGGAGAGAGAGAGCGCCGCGGGACCCACCTATAAGCGATCCGGCAGCCGGCCCCGCGTTGACCCCGCCCATGCTGATGTGGATAAGTGGAAGCGTATTCACTCGTATATGTTTTCCCTTTCCCAAGGCTTATTTCCTTGCGGCTTAGGCGAGGAATGTGTTTTCCTCTCCGGAAAGCGTATTTTGTGAAAACCGCTTCCGCCTTATCCACTCATGGACTTGTTTGTGATGATATTTTTGTAGAAAAGTCTCTGATCTTCATCACTTCACAACTTTTTAGTCATAACTCCAAATGAGGTGAATACAAAGCCCACTTCTTTGTCTGGTCGAGCCCATTCTGTTCGAAACATTTTCACTATGGTTGGATATACTAGAATTGACCATTTTTCCCTTGCCCCTAATTAGCCCCTCCAAGAGAGAACCCTTTCCGGCAAGTGTTTCCGCGGCTTCACCGCACTTCTCCCTGGAGCCTTCTTCATCCCCAGGCAAGCCACAACCACCATTTGCATGATAGCCATGCAAAAGCATTGGTTTTCAACTTGAATCTTTAATAACTGTCTGTTTGTTTTGCTACTACATTTGGTATTTCGGTTATGCTTATGGATCGGTCACTACTAGGAAAAGGCCTACTAATGGCGCACCAGTTTTGCCTACTAATGGCGCACTACTGGTGCGCCATTAGTATCACGCCACTAGTATTTTTTACTAATGGCGCACCACTGGTGCGCCATTAGTATACCAGATACTAATGGCGCACCAGTAGTGCGCCATTACTATCTGACTTAGTAATGGCGCACCACATAGAAGTGCGCCATTAGTAATAAAAAAATTTCAATTTTTTTTCATTTTTTTTAAAATTCAATTTTTTTTATTTTTTTCTTAATCTCGGGTCACTATGGCTTAATCTCGAGTCAATATGCTTAATCTCAGGTCAAATCGCACTCTGTGGTCAAACTTCCCAAAAGGTCACCCATCCTCACACTATTCTAGCCCAAGCACGCTTAACTTCATAGTTCTATCCAACCCCAGCACCACCTCACTTCACACGCACTTGTTGATATATCTATCATATCAATCCTATTAAACCTTGCTGATGTCTAGGACTTTGTTCATGTTCATGAGTATGATGAAATTTTGAAAAAATATTTCAAACTTCTCGATCATATTACGTATCATATTTTGAAAAATAATTCAATTTTTTTTTCAAAACCAAGTTTTTTTTTCTGTTACTAGTGGCGCATCTAGCATACAGTGCGCCACTAGTAAGTTTGAAATTTTTTGAATTTTTTTGCCTCCAGATCTTAGAAGCCCAGTAACTTTTTTCTGTTAGGTTTTTGGGGATTTTGAAAATGTTTAACGGGGTTCCCTCGGTTAAATTCGGATGTAACTTTTCGAGTAGATGATTTTTCATATAAAAAACTTTTTCATCCGAGTTCGTACGCGAAAGTTATGCCCATTTTACAAATTCTCGAGAGATTTCGCAAATAAAGTCGAAATTCATATTTGTAAATTTTCACAACTAGACCACATATCACATGGGAAACTTATTTTCTTTTATTTTTTGACATTTCCATCATTTATTTTTATTTTTTTAAACTGAAAAGGCGGTCCACGGGGGGGGGGTGTGCATTCGGTGGAAGTGCTGGCCAAGTTACTAATGGCGCACCGTGGGAGTGGTGCGCCATTACTAGTTCAACTAGTAATGGCGCACCACTCCCACGGTGCGCCATTAGTAGTTTTGAAAGAATTTTAAAAAAATTACTAAATTTTTACTAATGGCACACCGTGGGAGTGGTGCGCCATTAGTAGTTTTGAAAAAAAATTAATTTTTTTTACTAATGGCGCACCAACTAGTAATGGCGCACCACTCCCACGGTGCGCCATTAGTTGTTTTGAAAAAACAAATAAAAAAACTTGTTACTAATGGTGCACCGTGGATGTGGTGCGCCATTAGTATTTGGACACTAATGGCACACCAACAAATGGTGCGCCATTAGTATATACTAATGGCGCACCACATGTCTGGTGCGCCATTAGTGTCATTTCCATCTATAGCCCTTTTCCTAGTAGCGGGTGGTTACCGTCATGCTTTGTTTTCATGCACGCTGTTAGTATGTTCCTCGTGCTAGTATTACTTTAATATTGGCAATGCTTGGTACTATTACATGTTGGTGATGGTCTTCGGTGCCTAACTATCGTCTGTTCCAAGTACCATTGTTATGCATGTTACTTTGCATCCAGTTGATTAAATACCTGCATGGTAGTTTTATCGTTATGTTATTGCATGGTATTTATTGTTGATGCTAGTGGTCATGTTTAGTGTTCTAGTGGTGATATCCATGCTCATCAGTACGCCATGCTCATCTGGATAAATGTTGTTAAGCTCGTTGATTGCGATGCACCCCCATGCTTTTGTTAATATCATGCTCATGCATTGTAGTTGCATCATGTTATTTTTATCATGATTCATCATATCGCATTCAAGTTTAACCGGATTAATAAATTGAACTTGAACAACAGTTGGTTGAGTCATGGTGCCACCATATCGAGCTGACCAGTGCAACCATGCTTACCTCATGGGGGGTCCTAACTGGGTCTATTGTCATGCCTCTCGCCGGTGCCTCCCGCGGGGGAACGTTATGCGCGGGCGCTACCTTGGATAGGTAGGACGACATAAGCCTTGTGTGCCCATTGTTTTGTAAGGATCCTTGTCCCCGTTTGGGACCGCTTTGCCACGACGGTGGCTGTTGGTGCCTTTGGTAGGCATGGGGCCACCCAGGACATAGCCCAAAGGGGAGTTGGTTGGAGTGACCGAGAGAGTCTCATGGCAGTCGGACAGTTTTGTCGGAATGCCGTTGGTCCACCTGAATGGGAGTGCAAGGCCACGGGTTCCGTGGTGTGGGTACAGTGTGCTAACCTCTGCAGAGTGTGTGTTCAATCTATCGATAGCTGCGCCCGTGGATATGGTCCCAGTGCGTGTTGGTCACACTATGGGTCAACAGTAATAATAATAATAATAATATTAATAATAATGTGCTTAATAACAACCCTGGCTCGATGATCAAAGAAGTTGGTTGATATTTATGTGATCGAGAGAGGATCACTGTGGTATCCTGATTACCAACTTGTTTGATATTTTGGATGGTATGCGAAAGTCAAGGGTAAGGGTCATGCTCCTTGTGGTCATAAACGATTACTACGGTATTGTTAATACCAAGCTTGATTGGATCCTGAGATGATCGGTGATGTCCGTGATGGTAAGTGATGCATGTGATAGTTATGATGTAACCCGAGTAGAGTAAGTTGGTGCATGATAGTTTCATCATGTTGCATGCTAGTCTCATCATGTTCATATGTTTATGCCATGCTTGTATCATTCTAGTTGTATTATGTTATACATGCCATGTTGTTCTGGTAGTATCATGATCATCATTGCTTAATAATCTGTAATTGCCATGCTATTGCTTGTCTTGATTGCTTCGGTTGCTATGAGCTTGCAAGTACATTCAAAGTACTGACCTGGCGTGTCATGCCAGTTTGCAGGTCATGACGGATTTGATTGCTTGTTTGCCATGGATTCCTTTTTCCGGGCTAGGATAAGCGTTCCAGCCAGAGTCCCTATGGAGTGGAGTTCACCACCACCGACGTTGTTCCGCTACCAGGAGATATTCTGCTACATCGTGTTGTTCTGCTGCTTGCATGGAGTGATCATGGCAGGCGTAGTGTTGTCGTGCCGATGTAATCCCCTTGTACCCATATAGATTGTAATAAAGAGCTGAGTTGTTCTATGCTAAGCAGAGCCGTATTCCAGAAGACTTCTCCTCGATCTCTGGGCTGGAATACGGGGCGTTCCGGTTTCTCTGAGCCGGGGTGCCACAGGCTTGGTTAAAGTGCGTTATATCGACTATAGGGGGGTGAATAGGCGATTTTTATGAAAGTCTTCACAACGTGGAAGTTTCGAAGACAAACGATAGAAATAGAACTATTACCATGCAGCGGAAGGTAGACTACACTAGGCAAACCATAGTCAAGTATTCAATGAAGTGAAAGCACAATGACCTATAGTAGCTAGGTAGTAAGGATCAGGTAGGAAGATATTATGAAGCCAATCAGAACAAGCAGTCACTCAGTGAAGACAAAAGATAGTGCAATCATACAATGACTTCACAAGGACCAACAGTAAGTAAAGGGAAGGGAAGGATGAAACCAGTGACTCGTTGAAGACAATGATTTGTTAGACCAGTTCTAGTTGGTGTGACAACTGTATGTCTGGTTAGGGAGGCTAGGTATTTAAACCTGAGGACACACAATCCCAGACACCCAGTCCTGAACACGCAGCTTAGGACACCCAGTCCTCACTGTATTCCCCTTGAGCTAAGGTCACACAGACCTCGCCCAATCACTCTGGTAAGTCTTCAAGGTAGACTCCCAAACCTTCACAGACTTCGTTCACCGGCGATCCAGAATGACTCTTGGATGCTCAGAACACGACGCCTAACCGGCTGGAGGATTCACAGTCGTCAAGTGTAATATGTCTTCAGATCACACAGACAGGAAGACTTAAGTGATGCCTAACACTCTTTGGCTCTGGGTGGTTAGGGCTTTATCCTGGCAAGGAATTCTCTCTCAAAGGCTTCGAGGTGGGTTGCTCTCAAACGACAAAAGCCGTACTCTAACTCTGAGCAGCCAACCGTTTATGGTTGTAGGGGTGGGCTATTTATAGCCACTAGGCAACCCGACCTGATTTGTCCGAAATGACCCTGGGTCACTAAGGAACTGACACGTGTTCCAACGGTCAGATTTCAAACACACGCGGCAACTTTACTTGGGCTACAAGCAAAGCTGACTTGTCCGACTCTGGACAAGATTCGCTCTCATAGTCTTCACTCGAAGACATAGGTTTTGGTTAAGCATCACTTTAGTCATTCTGACTGGTTCTCTTGGACTCCATTTAACAGTACGGTGGTTCCTATGACTCAACAAAGAAGAAAAAGAACTACGAAAGATCTAAGTCTTCGAGCTCCATAGGCTTCATGTGATGTCTTGTCTTGTCATAGTCTTCAATGTGAATATCTTCACATACCACCTTTGCCATCAATATCTTGATACATTTTTGGGGGTCATCTCTGGTAGGAAAACTGAATCAAATGAGGTACTTCTACCTGTGTTATCCTGCAATTCTCACAAACACATTAGTCCCTCAACTAGGTTTGTCATCAATACTCCAAAACCAACTAGGGGTGGGACTAGATGCACTTACACTTTGTATCAGAGCAGGTATGGTTGTACGATTCCCTAGCTCACGTGAATGTTAGAATGCGGTCGTATAGGGCCCCGTTGGTTTGTTGCACTTGATTGTTGTATTTGTTTGTTGCATAGCATGCATATAGTTTATTATTTAGTCGCTAATAGTCATCTTGTGAGTGTAGGTGGCATCTGTTTCGATCCACTAACTGTTGGTAATATGCTTAGCTTGTCATGTAATGCCTTGTGAGGACTGCATCAAGCTCGCAAAGAGGCCTTCGTAACTCTGTTTTTGCCATGTCCAGTTTTCTGCTAAGTCTGAATCTGTTAACGAAACTTGCTATGTTTACATGGGTGCCATCATATCTTCTGATCCTTTTTGGCTTATAATCACTAAGGGACTTTTGTTATATGCTTTGAGTAGATTCATGCCATGCCTTGTATTGCTATGTTCTGATCTTGTAGCATGTTGTTATATTGCTCTAAACATTTCTTCCTGATGTTAATTCCTGACATGTTATTTTCACTAAGTCTGTGATGCTGATATCCTTTGCAGTTTTTCCATGCTTGTTTTAACCTGCTCTTTTGTGATTTAGCCGTAGTTTAGTGTTCATCTTTTGTCAAGTATCTTGAGTAGATCACTGCCATGTGCTTTGTTGCTATGTTGGAGTGCAGTAGCTTAGTTTCTTATTGCATTCTAGGTGGCATCATGCTGTAATCGCAGGATTGTGCCATTCTTGTTTTGCTTGCCATTTGCAAACCGTGCATCCGATTCCGATGATCTTTATATCGATTTCGACCGAAATCAACTCGTCTTTCCAGCGGCGCTCTTGGTTTGCCAAGTTGAGGCCTGGTTCAATCTTTCCTTTTCGAAGCCCGCATTTGCATTGCATATCACATCCCACATATCATGCCATGTTTTGCATCATATTGCTTGCGCGTTGCACCGTGGTTGATTGTGGTTTCCTTTGCTTGTGTTCTTGCCTTGGGTAGAGCCGGGAGACGATTACGTGATCGAGGAACCCGTTGAGTACGCTTTCGAGGATCAAGCTTTCGTCAACCTCTGAGAACTTTGCAGGTAAGATGACCATACCCTCGAAATCACTTCTATCTTTGCTTGCTAGTTGCTCACTATTTTTCTATGATGCGCTAACTACCACTTGCTATATCATGCCTCCCATATTGCCATGTCAAACCTCTAACCCACCTTGTCCTAGCAAACCGTTGTTTGGCTATGTTACCGCTTTGGCTCAGCCCCTCTTATAGCGTTGCTAGTTGCAGGTGAAGCTAGAGTTTGTTCCATGTTTGGAACATGGATATGTTGGGATATCACAATATCTCTTATTTAATTAATGCATCTATATAGTTGGTAAAGGGTGGAAGGCTCGGCCTTATGCCTGGTGTTTTGTTCCACTCTTGCCGCCCTAGTTTCCGTCATACTGGTGTTATGTTCCTTGATTTTGCGTTCCTTACATGGTTGTGTGTTATGGGGACCCCTTGATATTTCTCTTTGAATAAAACTCCTCCAGCAAGGCCCAACCTTGGTTTTACCATTTTCCTCACCACCACCTACCCTTCCCTCGGTTCGGCCAGCCCGAGGGTCATCTTTATTTAAGCCCCCCACCCCGGGCCAGTGCTTGCCTAAGTGTTGGTCCGAACCGAGTAGACTATGGGGACACCTCGGGGAAACTAGAGGTTTGGTTTTACTCGTAGGATGTCTCATCCGGTGTTGCCCTAAGAACGAGATATCTGAAGCTCCTATCTGGATGTCGGCGCATCGGGCGGTCTTGCTGGTCTTGTTTTACCATTGTCGAAATGTCTTGTAACCGGGATTCCGAGTCTGATCGGGTCTTCCTGGGAGAAGGAATATCCTTTGTTGACCGTAAGAGCCTGTGATGGGCTAAGTTGGGACACCCCTGCAGGGTTTTGAACTTTCAAAAGCCGTTCCCACGTTTATGGGCAGATGGGAATTTGTTAATGTCCGGTTGTAGAGAACTTTACACTTAACTTAATGAAAATGCATCAACCACGTATGTAACCGTGATGGTCTCTTTCCGGCGGAGTCCAGGAAGTGAACACGGTTTTGGAGTTATGTTTGAACATAAGTAGTTTCAAGATCACTCCTAGTTCACGACCGTTCTTTGCTTCTCTTCTTCCTCTTATTTGCATATGTTAGCCACAAGATATGCTAGTGCTTGCTACAGCTCCACCTCACTACCCTTTCCTACCCATAAGCTTAAATAGTCTTGATCTCACGGGTGTGAGATTGGTGAGTCCTCGTGGCTCACAGATACTTCCAAAACAGTTACAGGTGCCGATGATACCAGTTCTGGTGACACAACCCAGCTCAAGTGGGATCTCGATGAAGATCGTGTTCGTTGTGTTGTTTCATTTCCAGTTGATCAGTAGTGGAGCCCAGTCCGGGCGATTGGGGAACTATCGCATTAGGGGTTGTCTTTCTTTATTTGGTTCCGTAGTCGGGCCTTGATTGTATCTGGATGATGTAATGCTATATTTATGTATTGTGTGAAGTGGCGATTGTAAGCCAACTCTTTATCCCTTTCTTATTCAGTACATGTGATGTGTAAAGATTACACCTCTTGCGACATGCCTACTATGCGGTTGTCGGATTTCGGGTTCCGGCAGACCCTTCAGGTTCGAACACTGGGGTGTGCGCGGAGATTTCTCCTTCTACCTACCTACACCCCTCCGCCTCGCTAAGATCTAAGCCATGGAAAGAACAGCACAAGAGACACAGGGTTTATACTGGTTCGGGCCACCGTTGTGGTGTAATACCCTACTCCAGTGTGTGGTGTGGTGGATTGCCTCTTGGGCTGATGATGATGAGCAATACAAGGAAGAACAGCCTCGCAAGGGTCTGTTCTTGGTTGGGGGGATGAACTGCTAGGGGGAGTTCAGTCACCCTTCTCTCTCTCTCTTCTCCAATTCCCCCCCTGCTACCCTGGGGGTGGCTAGTCCTATTTATAGGCAAAGGCCCTGGGCCTCTTCCCAACTATTGAGCGGGAAGGGCGCCAACAATTGGCCATTTTGAAGGGGGACATCTGGTACACTTATCCTGACTAAAGTTGGTCCTCGCCTGCCAAAGACTCTGGTGGTGACGCTGGCTTGGGCTCCACAATGACTTCCTCCCTGCCGTTGGACCGGTCTTGGTATCGTTGCACCGAAACGGGTGCCTTTGCTTGATGCTCTCGCTTGCGCTTGCTCCCTTTGCACCAAAGAGGAAAGGAGGACACTGCGCGGGCTGGCGCCCGCCTAGCGCCCTTGGTCGTCATGGCTTGCGTCACGGGCACCTCGTGGGGTACCCCGCCTTGATCTCTCGGCCTCCTCGCGAGCCAGCCTGATGAGGCCGTGCCTGAGGAAGCTCCGTGTCGTCTGCCCCGTGAGGCTTGGCCCCTGGAGAGGGTCTTGGGTCTGTGTTGATGGAGACGGGCCGTGCTGGGCCCCCTTTGAGCCACGCCGCAGGCCACAGGCAGGCAAGTCTGGGGACTCCGTTCCCAGAACGCCGACAGTAGCTCCCGGGCCCAAGGCGCGCCCGGACTTGGCCGTGCAGGGAGGCGAAAGGGCAAGTGTGAAGCGCCGCGGGCCCTAACAGCCTGCGGCCTTGGGCGCCGCATGGCGGTTGATTGGACGTGGGTGTCTCCACTTCCCCACGGCGCCTCGGCAACTGCACGGATTGGACAAGTCCCTGCATGCAAAGCGGGTCATGATTACCTGCGATCGTGGGGGCCGACGGTTGGCCCTCACCGGTTATAAGTACGGATCGGCGCGCGCCCTTCCAGTTCATTCCCCCTTGCTTCTCCTTCTTCATCATGGCCCCGTCGAGGAGGTTCTCAGCCGCAGAGAAGGGGAAGGCTCGCCAGGTTGAGCCTGCCTCACCCCCGCCCAAGCGCGGCCGAGGGCGCCCTCGCAAACATCCTGTGACCACCACGGCAGCTCCCCGCGGCCGTGGAGACGATTTCCAGCATGGTGACGGGCGGACTGCTGCGGCCGGGGGGCGCGCTTCGGTCGCACGTCCCCCTAGGCCGCGCTTTCGCGTTGCAGAGGTGCTGCCGGAGTTCGTTGTGTGGTCGGCGGAGCCGACTAGCACCCGTCTTCAACTTCCTCGCTTCCTCCTCGGCGAGCTCCCGGCCGGCGCCCCGGGCGGCCTCTGGCTTCAGGCAGACGGCTGCTGCAGCCGGGCCTCATGGGCTTCACTGGAGGTCTCCGCAGCCGGGAGCCTGGCCTTGACCCGCGGTTGGCAGACGTTTACCCGCGGGCGTGGCCTGAGCCGTCGGTGCACCCTGCACTTCAAGTTTGACGGTGATGCCACCCTCTACGTGAGTGCTGCCCTGAGGACGACGACCACGACCGGGAACCCAGCCCCGGCGATGATGGAGAGGACAGCGCTCGCGTGATTGGCAGCGCTCAGGGTTCCCCATGCTTCACCGGTTCTTCTTCAGGCGGCGACTCTTCTAGCGATGGCCGCGGTCAGCCTCCACGCCGTCGTACCTTCTTGGGAGGTGGTAGCGTGTCTGCCCGCCGTCACGCTTCGGTGAAGCCTGAGAGGGAGTCTGCCTGAGCCCCGGAGGCAGCTCGAGCCTTCCCTGGAGGCCGGTGTGAGGCGAGCTGCGCCTAATTTGTTCTTTCTTTTCCTTTTTCCTGCATAAAAAGACAGTAGCGTGGAGCCCCGCGGGGCCGTGTTTGGGTTATTGCTGTTAATCATCGCTTTGCTTCCGTTATCGTGCCTTCCGGCTACGTGCCCCCGCACGGATAGTTCCCGACCCCAGCCGTGGGGGGGCGACCGACCCAGGTCCTGTGTTCGTGACGCTGTGCGCGTGGGGCACGGACTGGAGGGGTGCTCCTGCAATGGACCCAGGTCGCAAAACCTTTGAACAACTAGGACAGGAACACTCGCGAGGGCGCTCGGCTGCCCCCTTCGCGAGGCCTTGCATAAGAGAAATCGAGGCAGGAGAGTGAAAAAGTCGAAGAACCACGAGCCAAAGACGGCAATAGCTTCAATAAAACTTTGAATGAGAATGAACAAGCCAACTGCAGAAAGCAAATGAAAAAGCCGTGTCTGGCACCTAATCTAGTCTGCGACGTCTTCTCACCAGCGCGGAGCTAAGTGCTGCCACTGGGCGTGGGAGGGAGCCCGAGGGCCTGAGGCCGGCGCTCCTGAGACTTCGGGGCGTGTACAGCCCCAACTCATTATTACGTGAGAGTGTCATGGGCGGCGATCTTCACAGGCGTTGGCCTTCTTCACAGGCTCCGGGCCTTTCTTGGGGGAAGCAGGCTTCACGAGTGTTTGCCCTCTTCACAAGCTCCGGGCCCTTTCCAAAATGCGACCGCTTCATAGGCATTCGCCTTCTTCACAGGCTCTGGGCCTTTTCCAAAACGCGACAGCTTCACAGGCATTCGCCTTCTTCACAGGCTCTGGGCCTTTTCCAAAATGCGACAGCTTCACAGGCATTCGCCTTCTTCACAGGCTCTGGGCCTTTTCCAAAACGCGACAGCTTCACAGGCATTTGCCTTCTTCACAGGCTCTGGGCCTTTTTCCAAAACGCGACAGCTTCACAGGCATTCGCCTTCTTCACAGGCTCTGGGCCTTTTCCACTGGTACGTGGGAGGGGGCTCCCCTCCGGGAGGAGCCCCCGGGGCATGTACAGCCCCACCCTGACACGTGGCTGGCACGGTAGGGCCTGGCGAGGTGTATCTAGGCACCCGTGAGCCAGCGCGGGATTCACGGGGCCCTACCTCTAGGCGGGTTAAGCCTAGCGCTGGGCCTTATCTTGTGATGTTTCCCTGCAAATTTGGTTAGATGCCGGCACTCTACTTCCTCGGGTCCCAGCCCTCGAGCTGGTCTCAGCCGTCGCTGGTATGCCAGGTCGCGATGCCGTGGACAAGGCCAGAGGGTGAGGGCTGGAGAGCCAGTAAGAGCCCCGAGTCGTGATGCTCAGGTACCCCCCCTTTAACGTGCAAGTGGTCGGCATGGAGAAGAAGAGATGCCGTGGACAGGCATCAAATAATCAAGCATGGTGGGTCGAACCCATAGCCGGAAATAAACGCAAAAGGGATACATGCCGCTGGGTCTGGCCCGAGCGACTTGGGGATGATGCAGCCCGTGGGGCGCCCCCAACAAGGTAAGCTAACAACATGAAATAAAAGGGATACATGCCGCAGGGACGGACCCACACGGCCTAGGAATAATGCAGCCCTGGGGGGCGCTCCCAGCTAGAAATGAAACTTGAAAGATGTCACCTGATGATGTTGAGGATGAAGCAGTGTTGGTGTAGCTGACCCGGTGGGCTGCGGAAGCCGATCCTCATGAGCCCCTAGGCCCAGGGGCCTCGGGAGGCTCCGGAGGCGCTGGTGGCTCCTCGCGGACCATCTCCATCTCCACCAGGGCTGCGGAACGCCTGGCCTCTTGAGCCTCCATGATGCCCATCATGAGGCGCTGGTACGTGGCAGCCGCGTTTGGCAAGCCGTAAGGCATGCGAACGTAGCTGTAGGGTGGACCTTCGCAGCTCCCCACTCGCGAGGGCCAGAGGTGCTCCAAAGAGGTGACTCGATTGAGCCCTGGTATGTCGATGCAGACGCGCAGCCCACCATCCTCGCCTGGATGGGGAGCCACAGCTGGTGGGCGGCGGCCGCCTCTCATGACTCTTGACTCCTGTAGCTCCTGAATGGCCTTGCTGACGAACTCCTGAGGGTCTGGCCCTCCTTGCCTTACTCCTTCTTGAGGGAAACGTGCTTCGAAACACGCCTCCATGTGGTGCCCAAGCATCTCCCTCGTGACCTTAGCCAGGTCGGTGGCCGTCCAGGGGAGAGCCCCCGAGCCCTGCCTGAGGAGGGCACCGGGCGCGCTTTCCTATGCGATGGAAGGAGGTTCCCCCTGGGCAGGAGCGGGCCCTGAGGGGCCTGCCTCCTGAGGGGCCGGGCCGGACGATGTCTTCTTCTTCTTGGGGGCGGTCTCGGGAAGCCTCCTGCTTCCGCGATCCGGGTCTTCCAGTGATGCGGCCTGAAAGGCTCGTTCCAGGGAACACACTGCGTCCTTCTCTTCACAGGGCACCGTGATGACTCCGCCACCTCCTGGCATCTTGAGGACGTTGTAGCCATGGTGAGTCACGGCCATCAACTTGGCCAGCGCTGGGTACCAAGGATGGCATTGTACGGCAGGCGAATGTGGGCGACATCGAAGTCGATGAGCTCGGTGCGGTAGTTGTCGCGTGCCCCGAAGGTGATAGGGAGGCAGACCTGCCCAATCGGGACCGTGGAGCCGTCGGTGACTCCGGAGAAAGGATTGGTTGGCTGAAGCTGGTTTTAGGGCACTTGGAGATTGTTGAATGTTTCCACGAACAGGACGTTGAGCCCTGCCCCACCATCGATGAGGGTCCAAGTGACCACCACGTTGCTGATGATTGGGGAACAAAGCATTGGGAGGACTCCGGCTGTGCCCGCACACTTGATCTGATCTGCTGAGCTGAACGTGATGGCGCACGCCGACCAGCTGAGAGGGTGCATGGCTTCCAGCTTGGGGAGGACTGCAGTCACTTCGCGGGTGAACTGCTTGAAGATGCGTTGAGAGGCTGGGGCTTGAGCCCCGCCCAGGATGCAGGCGATCGCGCGCGGCTCCTGGAAACCCCCAGCCCCCTCGTCCTGATGGCGGTCCTCGTTTCTCCTTGGCTGCGGTGGCAGTGGAGGGAGGCCTGCGTTGCCTTCCGGGCGATCCTCGCGAGGCTGATCCCTCCAGTCTCCCTCGCGAGGCGGGTTTTGCCAGCGATCCTCGCGAGGTCGATCGCGCCACCCCTGGCGCGAGCAGCGGTCTTCCCAACGTCCTGCGTTCCTTACTCCTCCTCGACCGTAGCCCCGGTCACCTCGGTCGGGGCGACGGCCGATCCTTCCTTCTCGCACGGCTCGGAGCTCTTGACACTCGTTGGTGTTCTGGGTGTGGAGGTCGTGGTACATACAGTATCGACTGCCCTTGGGAGGTTTGGGCTGGTCTCTGCCCCGCTTGGTGTCTTGTTCTGCCGCAAGCACGGCAGCCCCCTTGCGCTTCACATCCTTGGCCTTGCGCTTCTTCTCTTCTGGGTCTGCGGCAGGCAGCTCGAGGAGGGAGAGACGCCCTTCCTCAGCCCTGGCGCACTTGGTTGCCAAGTTGAACAGCTCCAAGGAAGTGCACAGGTCTTCATGCATCGCCAGCTCCTCCTTCATCTCGACATCGCGCACGCCGTCGGAGAAGGCTGAGATGATGGCCTCCTCGGTCACCTTGGGAATCTTGAGGCATGCGTTGTTGAAGCGCTGGATGTACTTCTGCAGGGTCTCTCCGGGTTGATGCTTGATGCGGCGCATGTCGCTCACGGCGGGTGGCCGGTCGTGAGTACCTTGGAAGTTGGCGATGAAGCGGGTGCGCATCTCGTCCCAGGAGGAGATCGTGCCTGGAGCCAGGTTCAGGAGCCAGGTGCGGGCCCCGTCCTTGAGCGCCATGGGAAACCAGTTCGCCATGAACTTCTCGTCTCCATTGGCAGCTTCGATGCCCAGCTCATAGAGCTGGAGGAACTCCGCAGGGTCGGCCCTGCTATCATAACGAGGAGGCAGGTCTGGCTTGAACTTGTCGGGCCACACGATGCTGCGTAGCTCGGTGGTGAAGGCGCGGCAGCCTGATGTGGACACGGGAGGCCTTGGATGACGGAGAGCTTGGTCTTGCATGTCCCCATGCACTGCAGCTGGGAGCAGCACGGGGTCTTGACGCGCGGGAGCAGGAGCATGGTCGCGACATGCTGGAGCAGGGAGCGCCCGGGCAGCTTCTTGCGGGCGAGGGACTTCTTGGCAGCTCTGCTCTTGCCGCGCTGGCACCTGACGGAGTGGGTTCCGCCCAGGGGCCACGCGCCTTGGAGCCATGGCGCAATATTGAGGAGTAGGCGGCCGTGGCGCCGCTGGAGCTTCGTCGCCCGCACGGGGCGGGGTGCGGTGCAGCGGAACGGACGACGCAGGAGAGCCCCCTGCGGTGCGGACGAGCTCGGCGACGCGGTCGAGCCATTCTTCGTAGACGTCATCGACGGGATGGTAGCGCAGGAGCTCGTTTGCCGCGATGAGCGCAGCTCGAGCCTCCATGTGTGCGCGGAGCGCGCGGGACGAAGAACCAGCTGGGGTGAGCGAGGGAGTAGCGGTGCGGCCGTCTTGCCGTACGGTCGGATGCTGAGACGACGCTTGCCGCTCGTCCCCCGCCGGGCCGGTGGCGGCGTTGACTTCAGGTGACGGGGAACGGCGAGGACGCCCGCCGATAGGAGCCGTCTGGGCGACGCGGGAAGCGAGAGCGGCCCGGCGCTCGGTGCGGGCCCGACGAGCGTTAGACATGGACGCGATGGTCGGAGGAGAACGGGGTGGTGGAAGATGAATTCCGGCACACCCCTACCTGGCGCGCCAAATGTTGGATTTCGGGTTCCGGCAAACCCATGAGGTTCGAACACTGGGGTGCGCGTGGAGATTTTGCCTTCTACCTACTTGCACCCATCCGCCTCGCTAAGATCTAAGCCATGGAAAGAACAGCACAAGAGACACAGGGTTTATACTGGTTGGGGCCACCGTTGTGGTGTAATACCCTACTCCAGTGTGTGGTGTGGTGGATTGCCTCTTGGGCTGATGATGATGAGCAATACAAGGAAGAACAGCCTCGCGAGAGTCTGTTCTTGGTTGGGGGGATGAACTGCTAGGGGGAGTTCAGTCACCCTTCCCAATCTCTCTTCTCCGATTTTCCCCCCTGCTACCCTGGGGGTGGCTAGTCCTATTTATAGGCAAAGGCCTTGGGCCTCTTCCCAAATATTGAGCGGGAAGGGCGCCAACAATTGTCCATTTTGAAGGGGGACATCTGGTACATTTATCTTGACTAAAGTTGGTCCTCGCCTGCCAAAGACTCCGGTGGTGACTCTGGCTTGGGCTCCACAATGACTTCCTCCCTGCCGTTGGACTGTTCTTGGTCTCGTTGCACCGAAACGGGTGCCTTTGCTTGATGCTCTCGCCTATGCTTGCTCCCTTTGCACCAAAGAGGAAAGGAGGACACTGCACGGGCTGGCGCCCGCCTGGCGCCCTTGGTCGTAATGGCTTGCGTCACGGGCACCTCGTGGGGTACCCCGCCTTGATCTCTCCGCCTCCTCGCGAGCCAGCCTGATGAGGCCGTGCCTGAGGAAGCTCCGTGTCGTCCGCCCCGCGAGGCTTGGCCCCTCGCGAGGGTCTTGGGTCTGTGTTGATGAAGACGGGCCGTGCTGGGCCCCCTTTGAGCCACGCCGCACGCCGCAGGCAGGCAAGTCTGGGGACCCCCGTTCCCAGAACGCCGACAACGGTTATGCCTCTAAGTGTAGGGTTTCGTAGTAATTTCAAAAAATTTCCTACGCTCACGCAAGATCATGGTGATGCATAGCAACAAGAGGGGAGAGTATGATCTACGTACCCTTGTAGATCGACAACGGAAGCGTTGGGTTGATGTAGTCGTATGTCTCCATGGCCCGACGATCAAGCACCGAAAATACGGCACCTCCGAGTTCTAGCACACGTTCAGCTCGATGACGATCCCCGGACTCCGATCCAGCAAAGTGTCGGGGAAGAGTTCCGTCAGCACGACGGCATGGTGACGATCTTGATGTACTACTGTCGCATGGCTTCGCCTAAGCACCGCTACAATATTATCGAGGACTATGGTGGAAGGGGGCACCGCACACGGCTAAGAGTATGATCACCTGGATCAACTTGTGTCTCTCTGGGGTTCCCCTGCCTCTGTATATAAAGGATCAAGGGGGGGGGGTGCGGCCGGCCTAGGAGAGGTGCGCCAGGAGGAGTCCTACTCCCTCTGGGAGTAGGATTCCCCCCCCCCCCCAATCCTAGTTGGAATAGGATTCGCGGAGGGGGGAAAAGAGAGAGGGGGGCCGGCCCCCTCTCCTTGTCCTATTCGGACGAAGAGAGGGGAGGGGCATGCAGCCCATCTTGGGCTGCCCCTTCTCTTTTCCACTAAGGCCCATATAGCTCCCGGGGGGTTCCGGTAACCTCCCGGTACTCCCGTAAAATCCCGATTTCACCCGGAACACTTCCGATATCCAAACATAGGCTTCCAATATATCAATCTTGATGTCTCGACCATTTCGAAACTCCTCGTCATGTCTGTGATCACATCCGGGACTCCGAACAACCTTTGGTACATCAAAATGCATAAACTCATAATATAACTGTCATCGTAACCTTAAGCGTGCGGACCCTACGGGTTCGAGAACAATGTAGACATGACCGAGACACGTCTCCGGTCAATAACCAATAGCGGAACCTGGATGCTCATATTGGCTCCCACATATTCTACGAAGATCTTTATCGGTCAGACCGCATAACAACATACGTTGTTCCCTTTGTCATCGGTATGTTATTTGCCTCAGATTCGATCGTAGGTATCCAATACCTAGTTCAATCTTGTTACCGGCTAGTCTCTTTACTCGTTCCATAATACATCATCCCGCAACTAACTCATTAGTTGCAATGCTTGCAAGGCTTAAGTGATGTGCATTACCAAGAGGGCCCAGAGATACCTCTTCGACATTCGGAGTGACAAATCCTAATCTCGAAATACGCCAACCCAACATGTACCTTTGGAGACACCTGTAGAGCTCCTTTATAATCACCCAGTTACGTTGTGACGTTTGGTAGCACACAAAGTGTTCCTCCGACAAACGGGAGTTGCATAATCTCATAGTCATAGGAACATGTATAAGTCATGAAGAAAGCGATAGCAACATACTAAACGATCGGGTGCTAAGCTAATGGAATGGGTCATGTCAATCAGATCATTCAACTAATGATGTGATCCCGTTAATCCAATAACAACTCTTTGTTCATGGTTAGGAAACATAACCATCTTTGATTAACGAGCTAGTCAAGTAGAGGCATACTAGTGACACTCTCTTTGTCTATGTATTCACACATGTATTATGTTTCCGGTTAATACAATTCTAGCATGAATAATAAACATTTATCATGATATAAGGAAATAAATAATAACTTTATTATTGCCTGTAGGGCATATTTCCTTCAGTCTCCCACTTGCACTAGAGTCAATAATCTAGATCACATCGCCATGTGATTTAACATCAATAGTTCACATCTTTATGTGATTGGTCCACATCTCCATGTGACTAACACCCAAAGGGTTTACTAGATTCAATAATCTAGTTCACATCGCTATGTGATTAAGACCCAAAAAGTAATCATGTTTTGCTTGTGAGAGAAGTTTAGTCAACGGGTCTGCCACATTCAGATCCGCATGTATTTTGCAAATTTCTATGTCAACAATGCTCTGCATGGAGCTACTCTAGCTAATTGCTCCCACTTTCAATATGTATCCAGATTGAGACTTAGAGTCATCTGGATCAGTGTCAAAGCTTGCATCGACATAACCCTTTACGACGAACCTTTTGTCACCTCCGTAATCGAGAAAAATATCCTTATTCCAGTAAGGATAATTTTGACCGCTGTCCAGTGATCTACTCCTAGATCACTATTGTACTCCCTCTCTTAACACAGTGAATGGTATACAATAGATCTGGTACACAGCATGGCATACTTTATAGAACCTATGACTGAGGCATACGGAATGACTTTCATTCTCTTTCTATCTTCTGCCGTGGTCGGTCTTTGAGTCTTACTCAACTTCACACCTTGTAACACAGGCAAGAAACTTTTTCTTGGACTGTTCCATTTTGAACTACTTCAAAATCTTGTCAAGGTATGTACTCATTGAAAAACTAATCAAGCGTCTATATCCATCTCTATAGATCTTGATACTCAATATGTAAGCAGCTTTACTGAGGTCTTTCTTTGAAAAACTCCTTTCAAACACTCCTTTATGCTTTGCAGAATAATTCTACATTATTTCCGATCAACAATATGTCATACATATATACTTATCAGAAATGATGTAGTGCTCCCACTCACTTTCTTGTAAATACAGGCTTCACCGCAAGTATGTATAAAACTATATGCTTTGATCAACTTATCAAAGCGTATATTCCAACTCCGAGATTCTTGCACCAGTCCATAGATGGATCGCTGGAGCTTGCATATTTAGTTAACACCTTTAGGATCGACAAAACCTTCTAGTTGCATCATATACAACTCTTCTTTAGTAAATCCATTAAGGAATGCAGTTTTGTTTATCCATTTGCCAGATTTCATAAAATGCGGCAATTGCTAACTTGATTCGGACAGACTTAAGCATAGATACGAGTGAGAAAATCTCATCGTAGTCAACACCTTGAACTTGTCGAAAACCTTTTGCGACAATTCTAGCTTTGTAGATAGTAACACTACTATCAGCGTCCGTCTTCCTCTTGAAGATCCATTTATTTTCTATGGCTTGCCGATCATCGGGAAAATCCATCAAAGTCCATACTTTGTTCTCATACATGGATCATATCTCAGATTTCATGGCCTCAAACCATTTCGCGGAATCTGGGCTCATCATCGCTTCCTCATAGTTCGCAAGTTCGTCATGGTCTAGTAACATGACTTCCAGAACAGGATTACCGTACCACTCTGGTGCGGATCTCACTCTGGTTTACCTACGAGATTTGGTAGTAACTTGATCTGAAGTTACATGATCATCATCATTAGCTTCCTCACTAATTGGTGTAGTAGTCATAGGAACAGATTTCTGTGATGAACTACTTTCCAATGAGGGAGCAGGTACAGTTACCTCATCAAGTTCTACTTTCCTCCCACTCACTTCTTTCGAGAGAAACTCCTTCTCTAGAAAAACTCCGAATTTAGCAACAAAAGTCTTGCTTTCGGATTTGTGATAGAAGGTGTATCCAACAGTCTCCTTTGGGTATCCTATGAAGACATATTTTTCCGATTTGGGTTCGAGCTTATTAGGATGAAACTTTTTCATATAAGCATCACAACCCCAAACATTAAGAAACGACAACTTTGGTTTCTTGCCAAACCACAGTTCAGATTGTGTCGTCTCAACGGACTTAGATGGTGCCCTATTTAACGTGAATGCAGTTGTCTCTAATGCATAACCCCAAAACGATAGTGGTAGATCGGTAAGAGACATCATAGATCGCACCATATCTAATAAAGTACGGTTATGACATTCGGACACACCATTATGCTGTGGTGTTCCAGGTGGCATGAGTTTGTGAAACTATTCCACATTGTTTTAATTTAAGACCAAACTCGTAACTCAAATATTTTACTTCTGCGATCATATCGTAGAAACTTTCATTTTTGTTACGATGATTCTCCACTTCACTCTGAAATTCTTTGAACTTTTCAAATGTTTCAGACCTTTGTTTCATCAAGTAGATATACTCATATCTTCTCAAATCATCTGTGAAGATCAGAAAATAATGATACCTATCGCGAGCCTCAATATTCATCGGACCACATACATCAGTATGTATGATTTCCAACAAATCTGTTTCTCGCTCCATTGTTCCGAAGAACAGAGTCTTAGTCATCTTGCCCATTAGGCATGGTTCGCAAGCATCAACTGATTCATAATCAAGTGATTCCAAAAGCCCATCAGCATGGAGTTTCTTCATGCGCTTTACACCAATATGACCTAAATGGCAGTGCTACAAATAAGTTGCACTATCATTATTAACTTTGCATCTTTTGGTTTCAATATTATGATTATGTGTATCACTACGATCGAGATCCAATGAACTATTTTCATTGGGTGTGTAACCATATAAGGTTTTATTCATGTAAACAGAACAACAATTTATTCTCTTACTTAAATGAATAACCGTATTACAATAAACATGATCAAATCATATTCATGCTCAACGTAAACACCAAATAACACTTATTTAGGTTCAACACTAATCCCAAATTTATAGGGAGTGTGCGATGATGATCATATCAATCTTGGAACCACTTCCAACACACATCGTCACTTCACCCTTAACTAGTCTCTGTTTATTCTGCAACTCCCGTTTCGAGTTACTAATCTTAGCAACGGAACTAGTATCAAATACTGAGGGGTTGCTATAAACACTAGTAAATTACACATCAATAACATGTATATCAAATATACTTATGTTCACTTTGCCATCCTTCTTATCTGCCAATCACTTGGGGTAGTTCTGCTTCCAGTGACCAGTCCCTTTGCAGTAGAAGCACTTAGTCTCAGGCTTAGGATCAGACTTGGGCTTCTTCACTTGAGCAGCAACTTGCTTGCTATTCTTTTTGAAGTTCCCCTTCTTCCCTCTGCCCTTTTCTTGAAACTAGTGGTCTTGTCTACCATCAACACTTGATGTTTTTCTCGATTTCTACCTTCATCAATTTCCGCATTACGAAGAGCTTGGGAATCGTTTCTGTTATCCCTTGCATACCATAGTTCATCACGAAGTTCTACTAACTTGGTGATGGTGACTAGAGAATTCTGTCAATCACTATCTTATCTGGAAGATTAACTCCCACTTGATTCAAGCGATTGTAGTACTCAGACAATCTGGGCACATGCTCACTAGTTGAGCAATTCTCCTCCATCTTTTAGCTATAGAACTTGTTGGAGACTTCATATTTCTCAACTCGGGTATTTGCTTGAAATATTAACTTCAACTCCCGGAACATCTCATATGGTCCATGACGTTCAAAACGTCTTTGAAGTCCCGATTGTAAGCCATTAAGCATGGTGCACTAAACTATCAAGTAGTCATCATATTGAGCTAGCCAAACGTTCATAATGTCTGCATCTGCTCCTGCAATAGGTATGTCACCTAGCGGTGCATCAAGGACATAATTCTTCTGTGCAGCAATGAGGATAAACCTCAGATCACGGATCCAATCCGCATCTTTGCTACTAACATCTTTCAACACAATTTTCTCTAGGAACATATCAAAATAAACACAGGGAAGCAACAACGCGAGCTATTGATCTACAACATGATTTGCAAAATACTACCAGGACTAAGTTCATGATAAATTTAAGTTCAATTTAATCATATTACTTAAGAACTCCCACTTAGATAGACATCCCTCTAATCCTCTAAGTGATCACGTGATCCAAATCAACTAAACCATGTCCGATCATCACGTGAGATGGAGTAGTTTCATTGGTGAACATCACTATGTTGATCATATCTACTATATGATTCACGCTCACCCTTTCAGTCTCCGTGTTCCGAGGCCATATCTGTATATGCTTGGCTCGTCAAGTATAACCTGAGTATTCCGCGTGTGCAACTATTTTGCACCCGTTGTATTTGAACGTAGAGCCTATCACACACGATCATCATGTGGTGTCTCAGCACGAAGAACTTTCGCAACGGTGCATACTCAGGGAGAACACTTCTTGATAATTAGTGAGAGATCATCTTAAAATGCTACCGTAAAACTAAGCAAAATAAGATGTATAGAAGATAAACATCATATGCAATCAAAATATGTGACATGATATGGCCATCATCGTCTTGCGCCTTTGATCTCCATCTCCAAAGTACTGTCATGATCTCTATCGTCACCGGCATGACACCATGATCTCCATCATCTTGATCTATATCAATGTGTCGTCACACGGTCGTCTGGCCAACTATTGCTCTTGCAACTATTGCTATCGCATAGCGAAAAGTAAAGCAATTATTTGGCGCTTGCATCTTATGCAATAAAGAGACAACCATAAGGCTTTTGCCAGTTGCCGATAACTTTAACAAAACATGATCATATCATACAACAACTTATATCTCATCACGTTTTGACCATATCACATCACAACATGCCCTGCAAAAACAAGTTAGACGTCCTCTACTTTGTTGTTGCAAGTTTTACGTGGCTGCTACGGGCTTAAGCAAGAACCAATCTTACCTACGCATCAAAACCACAATGATAGTTTGTCAAGTTGGTGCTGTTTTAACCTTCGCAAGGACCGGGCGTAGCCACACTCGGTTCAACTAAAGTTGGAGAAACTGACACCCGCCAGCCACCTGTGTGCAAAGCACGTCGGTAGAACCAGTCTCGCGTAAGCGTACGCGTAATGTCGGTCCGGGCCGCTTCATCCAACAATACCGCCGAACCAAAGTATGACATGCTGGTAAGCAGTATGACTTATATCGCCCACAACTAACTTGTGTTCTACTCGTGCATATAACATCAAACCATAAAAACCTAGGCTCGGATGCCACTGTAGGGTTTCATAGTAATTTCAAAAAATTTCCTACGCTCACGCAAGATCATGGTGATGCATAGCAACGAGAGGGGAGAGTATGATCTACGTACCCTTGTAGATCGACAACGGAAGCGTTTGGTTGATGTAGTCGTACGTCTCCACGGCCCAACCGATCAAGCACCAAAACTACAGCACCTCCGAGTTCTAGCACACGTTCAGCTCGATGACGATCCCCGGACTCTGATCCAGCAAAGTGTCGGGGAAGAGTTCCGTCAGCACGACGGCGTGGTGACGATCTTTATGTACTACTGTCACAGGGCTTCGCCAAAGCACCGCTACAATATTATCGAGGAGTATGGTGGAAGGGGGCACCGCACACGGCTAAGAGTATGATCACCTGGATCAACTTGTGTCTCTCTGGGGTTCCCCTGCCTCGTATATAAAGGATCAAGGGGGGGGGTGCGGCCGGCCTAGGAGAGGCGCGCCAGGAGGAGTCCTACTCCCTCTGGGAGTAGGATTCCACCCCCCCAATCCTAGTTGGAATAGGATTCGCGGAGGGGGGGAAAGAGAGAGGGGGGCCGGCCCCCTCTCCTTGTCCTATTCGGACCAAGGGAGGGGAGGGTCGCGCGGCCCATCTTGGGCTGCCCCTTCTCTTTTCCACTAAGGCCCACTAAGGCCCATATAGCTCCCGGGGGGTTCCGGTAACCTCCCGGTACTCCGGTAAAATCCCGATTTCACCCGGAACACTTCCGATATCTAAACCTAGGCTTCCAATATATCAATCTTTATGTCTCGACCATTTCGAAACTCCTCGTCATGTCCGTGATCACATCCGGGACTCCGAACAACCTTCGGTACATCAAAATGCATAAACTCATAATATAACTGTCATCGTACCCTTAAGCGTGCGGACCCTACGGGTTTGAGAACAATGTAGACATGACCGAGTCACGTCTCTGGTCAATAGCCAATAGCGGAACCTGGATGCTCATATTGGCTCCCACATATTCTACGAAGATCTTTATCGGTCAGACCGCATAACAACATACGTTGTTCCCTTTATCATCGGAATGTTACTTGCCTGAGATTCGATCGTCGGTACCCAATACCTAGTTCAATCTTGTTACCGGCAAGTCTCTTTACTCATTCTGTAATACATCATCCCGCAACTAACTCATTAGTTGCAATTCTTGCAAGGCTTAAGTGATGTGCATTACCGAGAGGGCCTAGAGATACCTCTCCGACATTCGGAGTGACAAATCCTAATCTCGAAATACGCCAACCCAACATGTACCTTTGGAGACACCTGTAGAGCTCCTTTATAATCACCCAGTTACGTTGTGACGTTTGGTAGCACACAAAGTGTTCCTCCGACAAACGGGAGTTGCATAATCTCATAGTCATAGGAGCATGTATAAGTCATGAAGAAGGTAATAGCAACATACTAAACGATTGGGTGCTAAGCTAATGGAATGGGTCATGTCAATCAGATCATTCAACTAATGATGTGATCCCGTTAATCAAATAACAACTCTTTGTCCATGGTTAGGAAACATAACCATCTTTGATTAACGAGCTAGTCAAGTAGAGGCATAACAGTGACACTCTGTTTGTCTATGTATTCACACATGTATTATGTTTCCGGTTAATACAATTCTAGCATGAATAATAAACATTTATCATGATATAAGGAAATAAATAATAACTTTATTATTGCCTCTAGGGCATATTTCCTTCACTAAGTCTTGCTTCGACACATGGGAGATATAGCCGCATCGTGGGTGTTACAAGGAACCCCTAACCCGAGCTGTAATTAGCGGATTTCCGACCCGACCGGACATCCGGCGATCGGACGACCGTCCATTACCGGATGTCCGCTACCTGTAAAAACTGACTTCACTCAAATTGTGTTTTGGCCATAATTAATTCATCCGAACTCCGATTTTGACGTTCTTTAGCTCGTTTTGAAGCTCTTGGCATCCCCCTTCCCAAAAAAATACCACGAACATCTTTTGAGACCATAAAATTTTGTGAATTTTGGCATCTTTGCCTAGGGCTTCCACCACATCATACGCTACACCACCACCGACTTCCGAACCTCACCAATTTTGTTCCCCATCACATTAGTGGTTGCTTGAGGAGTAATTTGAGTCTCCTAAGGTGTCTAGGATACTTATGGACGGTTGCTTCTTCATCAACCACCACCACCACTTCCGTATAGGCTTACCAACGATACACTTCTTCCACACCGATTTAACCCAATTTTGTTTGTGTTGTGAGTTGTGTCTCCTAAGGTGTTTCGGCTACTGAGGTACCGTGCTTCCAACTCCGACACCGTGTATAGTCCACCACCTTTCCCTCCATTTCCGCATTGCCATTTCACAATTCCATTGAGCTTCCACAAAACAACCACCGCAGTCCCGCTACCACAATTTGACATTTGAGATTTTCAGTTCGCGGTTTTTCCATTTCCTAAGGTGTTTCAGCTACTAAGGGACGAGTATCCATCATCTTGGTATCCCCATCAAGATCACCGCCACTCATCATCGACACGGACGGTAACCTCCATATCATCTTGGTATCATGGTATCCCTCCATTGTATATTCCCTTGCCATTGCATTGATAACCCCTAGCCCATTTTGCGTCACTTGCCTATTGAGACTAGCCATTTGAGTATTGCCGGAAATGTTCCTTGTGCACATTAGTGATCTACACCATCCATTGCATACATACCATATCATATTGGTATCATCATATCATCTCTTGTGCCTCAAGTTTGTTCCCGCATTTATACAATTGCTATCTTGGTTTGTGCATCGTGCAAAAGTGGCCATACAAAAAAAGAATAAGCTTTTAAGCAAAGAAAAAGAGAGAAACAAAATAGCTTGTAAGCAAGTGCCATAGCATCATACCACATTGCACATAAGACTGTCATATCTGATCATCTTGGATCATACCACCGGAACATCATACACATAGCATACTTGGGATATAAAGTTCATACATTTTGCATATCATAGATTGTGCACAAGTGTCGTATCCGCGTATAGAGCAATCATGCTAGCGTCTCTCTTGAGTTGTGCAACACGAGCGTTTTCCGTGGATTCCACATTTTGTGCTCATTACTTGGTTGCATGACCCCATTTATCTATCCGTGTGTTCGTTTCCGTGTGCCATTCATTGCTATTGGTCTACTTGTTACACTTGCAAATTTGTGAATATTTTCCAGCATTATTGACTCTTGCTAACATCTTACATTAATTTTTTTGTGCCACTATCCTCACCGAGCTCCACCATAAGCCTTATTTGTGTAGGTGTGAGAAACCGACAAGAATTGGTATCAATTGTGCTATTTCCTGGTCCACCTTGGAGTGATCATTGGTCCACTTTCAACTTCAGTCAAGGTACATTTGGTATTCGTTCTTCTCTTTCTTCCACTCACATTTTTCTCTTGGAGTGATGGATAGGCAAGGCATTTCATCTCCGGTCTTCCACAACAACGATGGCGTGAACAACTACATCACCAAAGCGTCAATCTTCGATCTACAACGACAAATGCAAGGCGCGCAATCAAGATTGCGAGAGTGCATCAAGAACCTCTGCATCGACATTTTTCACTCCGAAGCAAGGAAAAGGGACTACATCGACAACTAGCTTTCCACATAAAAGGAGGAGCAAGATGCAAGGATGGAGGATATTTGGACCTTGTTGATCAACCATTCTTCCCCTTCATCATCCTCAAGGCGGCGAAGTTCAAGTCACAAGTCTTCGGAGCGCAAAAATGATGCAAGCGCAAGTCGTCCACGTCCACGTCTCCATGGCGACCACCATCATGTTCGTGATCCACCTCGTCATGAAGGGAAAGTCACCTCCAAGCAACATGTGCACGATGACGACAAACGACATCTACTACGAGCTCAAGTGCGACAACGCTAACATCATCACGACGATGCTCACCAAGCGCAAATGCACACGTCCCAACAAGCCCTACTTCACGCCAAGTCCAAACATCATGAGCACAAGAGAAGACCGCGAGACAGGCACCACCATAACGGAGCTATGGCTACACCAACCACTTCGGCATCTTCGGCAAGTGCTAGCAAGGCATCTTCGCCTTTGGACGTACGGCATCTTCGCCTACTTCCCATGAGTTTGCCTACATCGACATCATCAAGTACAAGGCGACCACCTACGAGTGAGGGCGACACTTCCTTCTTCGGAAGCCCCCCAAGGAAGATGGCCGAGCATGGGACATTCCCTTCGGTCATGGAGACGAGCTACGAGGTGCCACATCATATGGGACTCCTACAACAAGATGTTGACAAGAAGGTCGACCAAGGGCCATCCACTTCGTCAATGGCGACGGGCATGAATCTCTTCAACAACATGAAGACGGCACCCGTATTGGACTCATTCTCCGAGTCAAGCTATGAGATCGCACATGAGACCCTATCTTTGGTCTTAGAGGAGAGTGATGACGTGCCATCTTCGGGCCTTCATCCATGGCTACGACTACGACGTGATTGAGCATGGAGACATTTGCACCAACATCTCTCTGACACCAACATCTGACGAGATGCCCCAATTGCCATGCGGGGAGAGCCACCACCACATGAGTGACATGAGTGAATCCACCACATGTCACATTGAGAGCATTTCCTATGAGAGGATGAGTGTGACCACCACTAGCCCCACACTTGAGAGCATGCCACACATCCAATGTGAGCTTGAGAGCCATTTGAGTGACTCCACCAACCATCTGAGTGAGAGCATCCAAGAGGGAGTGCGTGAGCCACAACACTTAGTGAGTGAGGTAGTTGAGATGGCATGTGAGGCCACTTTGATTTCTAACGACTTAACCTCTACTTCGAGTGTGTTTTCTTCTTTGGTGGTAGGTCTCCTACATGACGACATGCCTATCCTCAATGAGTCCATACCTCCAATGGAGATGATTATGGCCATGATGGATGATGATGCACCCCCCACATGGTTCCATCAAGATGAAAATGACCACGACTCGGTCTTCGACACCTCACCTACAACACATGAGCGATGCTCCAAAGGTAACATAGGTGATGGTGCTTCTCTTGTCCCACTAGTGGACTATTTTACGATTGATTGCTTGCATGATGTTGACACACCTATTCCCATGCTTCATGCTAGTGCGACTTCCTCATGTCATGACTTTCCTATTTATGATGAATATGATGACGAGCATGTCGAGTTGCCCAGTTGTGATGGTATGCTCCATAGGATATCATGTGAAAATTCTTTTGGTCACATCATGTTTGACAATCCATTAACCTTGTCATATGCTATGAGTGAGATATCCCATATTGCATCATTTCAACCTCAACATAGTAACTATGCATGTCCCATTAAAATAAATCCCATTTGCACTTATGGCATACATGACGAGATGATGGTCATTGACTTTTGTTTTTCATGTGATGATATTGCCATGCTTCCTTTACATGATTTGCGCAATTCATCTAATATACCATGCCATGATCACATTGTTCAAAATATGTTTTGTTTTGGATGTTGTCAAAATTCTCCATGTGATGTTTCCATTAATGATCATGAGGAGACGCCCATAGTTTCGTCATACATATTAGGAGATTTTGATGCATTCCATACATTGCATGATTCTCATAATTGCTTGGACCATATGCATCCCATGCATAACAATGCTCTAGATATTTCCCATGATGCATTACACAATTTGAGTCTCCATTATGCTATACATCACAACAAACCTATCATGATGGACGACATGTTTCTACATCACGCATCTCATTTATTTGAGCATTGGATATTTTGTGCTAACCAACACAAACACATGCACATCATGATGGTTGATGTGTACATCTACCACGCACACACAATTTTCCCTTTGTCTTTGTTTTGTGTAGGTACTCACGTATACTCGTCAATCTCTCAATCCCAAGAGTTGACGAAATGAGGTCTTGAGAGAAAAAATGACTTTGGGATCCCATGAACTATCCTTCCCACCGCTCTCTTCGTGCAATGACTACGTGCATCTCTCTCACTTGGCTCTCACACGGCTATGGGCTATATATCACTTGTTACTTTATGCCCATTGTATCTTGTTCAGTTTGCATATTATGCATCTTTACATGATTTTGCCATGCAATTGTGACCCTTACTTGCATCTACCCATGATTCAACATTATGCTACTCCTATGTGTATTTGCATGCTTGGTGGAGATCCTTGTTGCTATGCCATGTTTATCATCTGCATCACGCTATTGTTGATTCTTGTGTTGGGAGAGTCATGATGTTCCATTGCTATTTAGATAGGACTTCTTGCCAATACATTGATGATATTTTGCTCATATCTTGCCTTCATGCTTGTGATATGTCTTGTGCATTATTCATGACTACCATTTGCACACATGACATACTTGACATGATTCTTTCTAGTACATTTCATCTTTGCACTACTAGCTTTCTCGCCTTTATTCATATGATTGCTTGGTTTGTCGCATTACCCATGTTCCATTATTACTTTCTTTCTTGGGTTGATGACGTATACGTTCATGCCTCTCACAAGATATATTCTATTCATTGTCGCTTGCCTCCAATTGTTGCATCTATGCTTATTGATCGTGGATACTTGGACACTCTACTTGTGATGCATGCTTGCTTGTTTGAGCCTATTGTATTTGGTTGTTCTCGCATCATATGCCTCCATACTATGAAATGCTCCCTTGTCCTTTCTTATGATGAGCATGATGCATCCACTTGTTGTGTATTTTACCACATGAATGATAGGTTTTGCATCTCTGCTAACCTCATTTGTTTTTCCGAGTGTTTGTCATGTTCTTTCATTTTGAAGGATCCACAAGGCGATACCATCATGAGACAATTTAGTCATGTGAGGACATACACGATGTGCAACACCAACATTTGCGAGAATCTCCTAAAGGTGAACTCCTTCCCTTTGAGCCATCCTCAAATATGCATATTGGATGGGTCACTCTTTCACTGTTGTTTCCTTATTGTTGTCTACATGGTACATCTCCAACAGAGGAGCGGCATTGAAGATTGGATCTATGGACCTTCACATTGAGAAGCGCTCGAACTTATTGGAAGCACCTTTGAACCTCCACGCATGTCACGACATCGAGCATTGGTACACCAACATCTCCATATTTAAGCAACAGAAGTATTGGCTTCCTCCTCCTCCGTTTCGTCAGCCGTTTCAGCAGAAGAGTAAAGGTGGCAGTGGTTCTTCCCCCCCCCCCAACCCGCTTTAAATATGACAACAAGTGTTTCAGAGGTGTCTTCCTCAGCAAGATATTTCCCAAGACGGCTTTCAGGACAAGCTTTGGTTCATATGAATACACAGTCATGTCTTTTGGCCTCGTCAACGCTCCTCCGACGTTCTCTCGCATGATGAACTTCATCTTCAATGCCTACACCAATGACTTCGTTTTGGTCTATCTTGACGACATTCTGGTTTTCTCGAAGAACAACGAAGATCATGCCAAGCACTTGCGTTTGGTTCTTGATAAGCTCAGGGAACATCAGTTCTACGCCAAGTTCTCCAAGTGTGAATTTTGGCTCGATGAGGTTTTTTATCTTGGTCATATCATCTCTACCAAGGGCATTGCCGTGAATCCTGAGAAGGTGTCTGCAATTGTGAATTGGGAACCTCCTCAGAACGTGAAGCAACTCCGCAGCTTCCTCGGTATCTTCTCTAGAAGTGTGACATTGCTTTCAACACTTTGAAAGAGAAATTGATCACTGCTAAATTGATGCAAGCGAAGAAAGTTGTTGCTTATACATCTCGCCAGTTGAAGCCTAATGAGAAGAACTACCCCACTCAGGATCTCGAGTTGGCGGCAGTTGTGCATGCTCTTTTGACTTGGAGACATCTTCTATTGGGAAGAAAAGTGGACATTTTCACTGATCAGAAGAGTCTCAAGTACATCTTCACTCAGCCTAATCTCAACCTCAGGCAAACTCGATGGGTCGAAATGATTCAAGAGTATAATCCGAGTATCGAGTACACTCCAGGGTGATTGCTGACGCATTGAGCAGGAAAGCTTACTGCAACAGTCTGATTCTTAAGCCTTATCAACCCGAGCTTTGTGAAGCTTTCTGCAAACTTAATCTGCAAGTTGTTCCTCAAGGTTTCCTCGCCAACATTTTAGTCTCTCCTACCTTGGAAGACCAGATTCGCCAAGCTCAGCTTCTTGATGCTATGGTGAAAAAGGTGCAGATTGGGATTGCCAAGAGTCAGTCCAAGTACAAGTACCTTCGTAAAGTGATCATGAACGAGGCTCACAATTCTCTCCATCCACCCTGGGAGCATGAAGATGTATCAGGACCTTAAATCATGTCATCATGTCCGTTTTGCATTCGCGCTTCGTTCTCCTCCGGTGGCATTTCTAGCTCGCTTGCCATTTCCAAACCGCAACTCCGATTCCGGCGTTCTTTATATCGTTTTCAAGCGATTTCGTCTCATCTTTCCAGTGGCACCCTTGTATTTCCATGTTGAGTCCAGGTTCATGCATTTCCGGTCATATCTTGCATTTTGCATCCCGCGTCGCATTCCGCATAGCATATCATCATTGCATCATATTGCTTGGTCTTGCACGTGGTTGATTGTATCCTTGTTGCTTGTTTGTCTTGTTTGGGTAGAGCCGGGAGACGAGTTCACTAACGAGGAGCCCGTTGAGTTTGCTTTCGAGGATCCAGTCAACTCTGACAACTGTGCAGGCAAGATGATCATACCCTCGAAATCACTACTATCTTTTCTATGCTAGTTTGCTCGCTCTTTTGCTATGCCAATGCTACGATGCCTACCACTTGCTTGCAAGCCTCCCAAATTGCCATGTCAAACTACTAACCCACCATGTCCTAGCAAACCATTGATTGGCTATGTTACCGCTTTGCTCAGCCCCTCTTATAGCGTTGCTAGTTGCAGGTGAAGATTGAAGGTCGTTCCTTGTTGGAACATTTATTTACTTGTTGGGATATCATTATATTATCTTGTTATCTTAATGCATCTATATACTTGGTAAAGGGTGGAAGGCTCGGCCTCTCGCCTAGTGTTTTGTTCCACTCTTGCCGCCCTAGTTTCCGTCATATCGGTGTTATGTTCCCGGATTTTGCGTTCCTTACGCGGTTGGGTTATATTGGGAACCCCTTGATATCTCGCCTTGATTAAAGCTTTTCTAGCAATGCCCAACCTTGGTTTTACCATTTTCCACCTAGCCTTTTCTTTCCCTTGGGTTCTGCAGACTCAAGGGTCATCATTATTTTAACCCCCCCCCCCCCGGGCCAGTGCTCCTCTGAGTGTTGGTCCAACCTGTCAGCCGCCGGTGGCTACCAGGGGCAACTCTGGGCTGGCCTACCGGAAGTTTAGACAATCTGAGTGTGCCCTGAGAAAGAGATATGTGCAGCTCCTATCGGGATTTGTCGGCACATTCGGGCGGTGTTGCTGGATTTGTTTTAACCTGTCGAAGTGTCTTGAAGAACCGAGATACCGAGTCTGATCGGATCGTCTTGGGAGGAGGTCTATTCCTTCGTTGACCGTGAGAGCTTGTCATGGGCTAAGTTGGGACTACGCTTAAGGTCATCTAATAACGATAACAGCGGAAGACTCGTAAGATAAATGGGTCCATCAACTCCAACGGCATCACTGAGTATAGAACCACGACCTAAAAACACCTTACTCGTCGTCTGAAAAGTCTGCAACATGAGAAGTTGCAGCCCGAAAACGGGTCAGCACATGGAATATGCTGGCAATGTAACACATAGAGAGTAATGGAATGAAACAGCTATACTATATGCATCTATGGCTCGTGGAAAGCTCTATGGTTACAGTTTTGCGTAAAGCCAGTTTTTCCCTACTGCAAAGGAATAAATTTATTTAACTATCATGGTAGTTGTTAAACATCAAGAATGGTTGACAGCATTCCGATCCCAATTAAAACATGATATTCAATGCCAGAGCCCATAATGGCTTGTTAAAACAGGCAAGTCCTGATAGACATCAGGTGCGCGCAGAAAAACAAAGAAAAAAAAAACTAAACGAACTCCAAAATTTCTAAAGTAAATTTTCCCCGACTCCTAAAAATGAGCCGAACAAAATGAACTTTTCTCCGGGAAAAAATAAATAAATCAAATGATCCTCTTTTCAAATTTGAGAAAACTCTCAAATATGAAAATAACGAAATCTCCAACTCTCTCCGAAGGTCCTTGAGTTCTAGGATCAACCAAAATGCAAGAAAATATGCTATGCATGATGATCTAGTGTATAACATTCCAAATTGCAAAATTTGGGATGTTACAAACCTACCCCCCTTAAGATGAATCTCGCCCTCGAGATTCGGGATGGCTAGAAAATAGGTAATCGCTTCAAGTGGCACGGTATCTCTTAGCGGTACCTCCGCCATCTCGGCATGACATTTCTTCAGCTGAGAAACATGGAATACATCTCTGATCTTATCCATCAATGTTGACTGAATCTCCAATGCTGCTACATAGCCTCTCGGAACTATTTCCAAACATAGCTCACGAAGGTTTTCGGCTAACTCCTTTGGTATTTTCCCCGTCATTAGGGTATTGACATGGCTCTTACGGCTCAATGCGTCAGCTACTACATTAGCTTTTCCGGGATGGTAATGCAATCTCATGTCATAATCCTTGATGAGCTCCAACCATCTCCTTTGTCGGAGGTTCAACTCCTTCTGAGTGAAAATGTACTTCAAACTCTTGTGATCCGTGTACACCTCACAATGATTTCCAATGAGGAAATGTCTCCACGTTTTCAATGCATGCACTACGGCTGCTAACTCCAAATCATGCGTGGCATAATTCAACTCATGAGGCTTCAGTTGCCATGAAGTATACGAAACAACTCTTCCTTCCTGCATAAGCACTGCTCCAAGTCCTCGACGTGAAGCGTCGCAATACACCTCATAATCCTTGGTCTGATCTGGCAAAATCAATACTGGTGAGGTAACCAAGCGTTTCTTCAATTCCTGGAAACTAGCCTCACATTCCTCAGTCCAATTGAAGTTAGTATCCTTCTTCAACAATTCCGGCATAGGCTTTGCAATCTTTGAAAAGTTCTCAATGAACCTCCGGTAGTATCCTGCGAGTCCAAGAAAACTCCGGATCTCTCCAACTGTCGTTGGTGCTTCCCATTCGGTTATGGTCTCAACCTTAGTGGGGTCAACTGCTATACCTTCGCCGGATATAACATGTCCGAGGAATCCAACTTCCTTCAACCAAAACTCACATTTGCTGAATTTGGCGTATAACTGATGTTCCCTTAGTTTCTCCAAAACCAAACGCAAATGTTCCTTATGCTCCTCTTCATTCTTTGAATAAACCAGGATGTCATCAATGAACACTACGACGAACTTATCCAAAAACTCCATAAACACTTTGTTCATCGGGTTCATAAAATAGGCAGGTGCGTTAGTCAATCCAAATGACATAACGGTATACTCATACAGTCCATATCTCATGGTGAATGCTGTCTTAGGTATGTCCTGCTCCCGAATCTTCAATTGATGGTACCCTGATCGCAAATCGATCTTGGAAAACACTTTAGCTCCTTGCAACCGATCAAACAGATCGTTGATCATTGGCAGTGGGTACATGTTCTTGATGGTTACTTCATTCAATCCCCGATAATCTACAACCATCCTTAATGATCCATCCTTCTTTTCCACTAGAAGTACGGGTGATCCCCAAGGCGAAGAACTTGGGCGGATGTAACCTTTATCCAATAACTCCTTAATCTGATTCTTAATTTCCACCAAATCCTTTGCTAGCATCCGGTACGGTCGCTTCGATATTGGGCCTGTACCTGGCAATAACTCCATCAAAAACTCAATGTCTCTATCCGGTGGCATGCCTGGTAATTCCTCAGGAAATACATCAGGAAAATCCTTCACCACTGGTACTTCCTCTTGCACAACTCCTGTTAGGCAGTTTACTTGTGTCCTGTTTGGCACATGCCGGGATACATACTTGATCCTTCTTCCTTCTGGTGTGGTAAGAAAAATTGACTTACTAGCGCATTCAATGTTTCCTTCATTCATTGATAACCAATCCATGCCTAATATCACATCCAATCTTGAGATTCCAATACTATTAGGTCTGAGGGAAACACATAGTTACCAATCCTTAATGGTAACCGATCACACCATCGTCTAGCCATAAACTCCGCTCCTGGTGAGCTTACTAACATGGGTGACCTAAGGGCTTGGGTTGGCAGGTTATATTTATCCACAAATCCCCTTGATATGTATGAATGCGATGCACCAGTATCGAAAAGAACGAGTGCAGTAAATGACTTAACCAAAAACTTACCTATTACTGCATCGGGCTGATCTTCAACCTCCTCCACATTAACGTGGTTCACCTGTCCCCTATTGAAAGGGTTCGGCTTCTTCCCAGAGTTTCCATTGCCATTTCCATTCTGGCCTTCAGGGCATTCCTTGGCATAATGTCCGTTCTTGGAACACTTGAAACAAGTGACTTGACTCAGATCTCTCTTGGTTGGGGTCGATGGGATGGTATGGTTCTGGCCGTTGCTTCCTCCATTCCCATTACCATTCTTGTGGCCATTATGGTTGTGCGAGCTACCTCCTCCATGGGTGTGCTGAAACTGAAATCCCGGTTTAGGGGTAAAACGGGGCTTCTGCCTGTGTTGCTTCCCTTCAATCATGATGGCACGATCTACCAACTCCTGGTAGTTGTTGAAACTCGCTACCATCAACTGCATGCTTAGTTCATCATTCAATCCTTCCAGAATCTTCTCCTGCTTAGCTGCATCCGTAGCAACGTCATCTGGGGCATAACGTGCTAACTTGCTGAAGTCTTCAACGTACTAGCCAACTGTCCTTCCTCCTTGGCGTAAGTTGTGAAACTCACGCTTCTTCATGGCCATAGCTCCTGCTGAAACATGGGCAGTGCGGAAAGCTTGCTGAAACTGATCCCATGTGACAGTGTCAACTGGGTAAATGGCTGTTCATTGCACATCTGGTTTTCGTGGCGTCGAATGTGCTGGTTTAACTCCTGGATGAAAGATGCAATGGATCTATCCTTCTTGATGCTGACTAACTCCCATTGTTCATCTCGGCGTCCGCAAATCTGGTAGATAGTTTCCTTGAGGTCTTCTTGATAAACTTCTCCAATGCGTCCCATGGTGATATGAGCTGCCATGCTCCTTCCCAGACTCCAGGTTGGTGCATTGAAAACACTATCTATAGGCTTCGTGATTGGCGCGAATGTCCTTCCCGGAACATGAGCTTGAATCTTCCAGCGCTCCTCTTCAGGCAGAGTGGCGTTGAAGGTTCCCGTGAAGCTTGGTAATCCAATGTTCAGGTACTTGGTGACTTCCTTCAGGTGAAATCCAAATGGTGTGCCTTCATCCGGTTGAGCGTACTTAATCTTTGCGTTCGTCATCCTAAAAGGGTAGAAAAGATGAGGAGTTAGAAAATGAGAAGAGAATGGTGATCTATGGCTTTAACTTAGTGGTCGTGTCCTAAAGTCAGCGTGTGCTCTAATACCATCTCTGTGGCGACCCAACCCGAATGGATCAAGTCTACTGTGCTCCGGTGTCATCCCTGGATCAGTAATGCTGACACAACACAGTACAACGAAGGATTTATAGCAGAGTGGCAATCACACACTTATTACATCGATGTCTCAAAGAGAACTTATTACAATAAATATGGCTTAAGGCCATCTAATAACGATAACAGCGGAAGACTCGGAAGATAAATGGGTCCATCAACTCCAAGGCATCACTGAGTATAGAACCACGACCTAAAAACACCTTACTCGTTGTCTGAAAAGTCTGCAACATGAGAAGTTGCAGCCCGAAAACGGGTCAGCACATGGAATATGCTGGCAATGTAACACATAGAGAGTAATGGAATGAAACAGCTATACTATATGCATATATGGCTGGTGGAAAGCTCTATGGTTACAGTTTTGCATAAAGCCAGTTTTTCCCTACTGCAAAGGAATAAATTTATTTAACTATCATGGTAGTTGTTAAACATCGAGAATGGTTGACAGCATTTGGAACCCAATTAAGTGAACAATTAAAACCCAACAACATTAATTAGAAGTAACGTGATGAGATTCACTCAAGTTGTCCATAACGGGGACAGGCTAATCAGATTAGTTCTTTTCCCCACAAGACTCGATCGCCTCCGTTTGGTTTCTCGCACTACATAGGTACTACCTCATCTGGGTTTCGAAGTAACAAGCGGCGCAATCCGGTGATCTATTGCAGACAAACAACAAGCACACAATAAGTACTCATCTAATGCACAGGTAAAACTCGAACAAGAACAACCGAACAAACGACGGAAAAACAAATGGCGGAAGAATAAATCCGACGAAAAGAAAGATACAAAGAACGATAAGAAAGAATTGGTGATCACGTTAAACGAAAACCGATCTAGGGTTTGGAAGAAAACCGAAACAAAAACCGGAAAAGAAAACGGAAAAGAAAACCGGAACAGTTTCTAAAATAAAAACCAAACCGAGGCAAGCGTGGCGCGGCGCGGCTACCTCGACGAGGCTCCGGCGGCAGCGGGATGCAAAGGCGGCGGCGGCGGCTAGGCGGCGCGGCGGCTAAGGCGGCGGCGGCTAGGCGGCGGCGGCGCTAGGTAGGGGGGTGCTTGGGTATTTATATAGGATGGGGGCTGTTGCTTGGGGAGGGGGCAAGCAAGGGGCGGCGGCGGTGGAGTCCGATCCGGACTCGGAGGCGGCGGCGGCTGGCGCTGGCGCGCAGGGCGGCTGGCGGCTGGCGGTCGGCTGGGCCCTTGGCCCAGGCGGGGCGCTGGCTCTTTTTTTTAAATAATAATTCCGCGCGTAGAAAAACAAAGAAAAAGAAAACTAAACGAACTCCAAAATTTCTAAAGTAAATTTTCCCCGACTCCTAAAAATGAGCCGAACAAAATGAACTTTTCTCCGGGCCTAAAATGTAATTTTTTAAAACGCGCATTTTTCCCTATCCAAATAAAATGCAAATAAAACTAATTTGATTTATTCATTAAATCTTCATTTTCTCCTAACATTGGGAAAGTCATATTATTCCCTCTCTCATTTTTGATATTGGAAAAATAATTGAAGACGAAATAAATAAATCAAATGGTCCTCTTTTCAAATTTGAGAAAACTCTCAAATATGAAAATAACGAAATCTCCAACTCTCTCCGAAGGTCCTTGAGTTGCGTGAAATTTCTAGGATCAACCAAAATGCAAGAAAATATGCTATGCATGATGATCTAGTGTATAACATTCCAAATTGCAAATTTGGGATGTTACATCGACGAAGACTCTCAACGTTACTATGTTTCCTTTCCCGATGATCAGTAGTGGTGCCCAGTTGGGGGTGATTGGGACCGTTGTCGCATGTTGGGTTATCTTTTATTTTGGCACCGTACTATATTTATGTATTGTGTGAAGTAAGCCAACTCCTGTGATGTGTAAAGATTACCCCTCTTGCGACATGGGAGATATAGCCGCATCATGGGTGTTACAAGGAACCCCTAACCCGAGCTGTAATTAGCGGATTTCCGACCCGACCGGACATCCGGCGATCGGACGACCGTCCATTACCGGATGTCCGCTACCTGTAAAAAACTGACTTCGCTCAAATTGTGTTTCGGCCATAATTAATTCATTCGAACTCTGATTTTGACGTTCTTTAGCTCGTTTTGAAGCTCTTGGCATCCCCCTTCCCACAAAAATACCACCAACATCTTTTGATTCCATCAAATTTTGTGAATTTTGGCATCTTTGCCTAGGGCTTCCACCACATCATACGCTACACCACCATCGACTTCCGAACCTCACCAATTTTGTTCCCCATCACATTAGTGGTTGCTTGAGGAGTAATTTGAGTCTCCTAAGGTGTCTAGGATACTTATGGACGGTTGCTTCTTCATCAACCACCACCACCACTTCCGTATAGGCTTACCAACGATACACTTCTTCCACACCGACTTAACCCAATTTTGTTTGTGTTGTGAGTTGTGTCTCCTAAGGTGTTTCTTGAGATTTTGAGTTCGCGGTTTTCCATTTCCTAAGGTGTTTCAGCTACTAAGGGACGAGTATCCATCATCTTGGTATCCCCATCAAGATCACCGCCACTCATCATCGACACGGACGGTAACCTCCATATCATCTTGGTATCATGGTATCCCTCCATTGTATATTCCCTTGCCATTGCATTGATAACCCCTAGCCCATTTTGCGTCACCTGCCTATTGAGACTAGCCATTTGAGTATTGCCGGAAATGTTCCTTGTGCACATTAGTGATCTACACCATCCATTGCATACATACCATATCATATTGGTATCATCATATCATCTCTTGTGCCTCAAGTTTGTTCCCGCATTTATACAATTGCTATCTTGGTTTGTGCATCGTGCAAAAGTGGCCATACAAAAAAAGAATAAGCTTTTAAGCAAAGAAAAAGAGAGAAACAAAATAGCTTGTAAGCAAGTGCCATAGCATCATACCACATTGCACATAAGACTGTCATATCTGATCATCTTGGATCATACCACCGGAACATCATACACATAGCATACTTGGGATATAAAGTTCATACATTTTGCATATCATAGATTGTGCACAAGTGTCGTATCCGCGTATAGAGCAATCATGCTAGCGTCTCTCTTGAGTTGTGCAACACGAGCGTTTTCCGTGGATTCCACATTTTGTGCTCATTACTTGGTTGCATGACCCCATTTATCTATCCGTGTGTTCGTTTCCGTGTGCCATTCATTGCTATTGGTCTACTTGTTACACTTGCAAATTTGTGAATATTTTCCAGCATTATTGACTCTTGATAACATCTTACATTAATTTTTTTGTGCCACTATCCTCACCGAGCTCCACCATAAGCCTTATTTGTGTAGGTGTGAGAAACCGACAAGAATTGGTATCAATTGTGCTATTTCCTGGTCCACATTGGAGTGATCATTGGTCCACTTTCAACTTCGGTCAAGGTACATTTGGTATTCGTTCTTCTCTTTCTTCCACTCACATTTTTCTCTTGGAGTGATGGATAGGCAAGGCATTTCATCTCCGGTCTTCCACAACAACGATGACGTGAACAACTACATCACCAAAGCGTCAATCCTCGATCTACAATGACAAATGCAAGGCGCGCAATCAAGATTGCGAGAGTGCATCAAGAACCTCTCCATCGACATTTTTCACTCTGAAGCAAGGAAAAGGGACTACATCGACAACTATCTTTCCACACAAAAGGAGGAGCAAGATGCAAGGATGAGGATCTCTTCAACAACATGATGACGCGCCCGTATTGGACTCATTCTCCGAGTCAAGCTACGAGATCGCACATGAGACCTTATCTTTGGTCTTAGAGGAGAGTGATGACGGAGAGCATCCAAGAGGGAGTGCGTGAGCCACAACACTTAGTGAGTGAGGTAGTTGAGATGGCATGTGAGGCCACTTTGATTTCTAATGACTTAGCCTCTACTTCGAGTGTGTTTTCTTCTTTGGTGGTAGGTCTCCTACATGACGACATGCCTATCCTCGATGAGTCCATACCTCCAATGGAGACGATTATGTCCATGATGGATGATGATGCACCCCCCACATGGTTCCATCAAGATGAAAATGACCATGACTCGGTCTTCGACACCTCACCTAAAACACATGAGCGATGCTCAAAGGTAACATAGGTGACGGTGCTTCTCTTGTCACACTAGTGGACTAATTTACGAATGATTGCTTGCGTGATGTTGACACACCTATTTCCATGCTTCATGCTAGTGCGACTTCCTCATGTCATGACTTTCCTATTTATGATGAATATGATGACGAGCATGTCGAGTTGCCTAGTTGTGATGGTATGCTCCATAGGATATCATGTGAAAATTCTTTTGGTCACATCATGTTTGATAATCCATTAACCTTGTCATATGCTATGAGTGAGATATCCCATATTGCATCATTTCAACCTCAACATAGTAACTATGCATGTCCCATTAAAATAAATCCCATTTGCACTTATGGCATAGATGACGAGATGATGGTCATTGACTTTTGTTTTTCATGTGATATTGCCATGCTTCCTTTACATGATTTGCGCAATTCATCTAATATACCATGCCATGTGATGTTTCCATTAATGATCATGAGGAGACGCCCATAGTTTCCTCATACATATTAGGAGATTTTGATGCATTCCATACATTGCATGATTCTCATAATTGCTTACCATATGCATCCCATGCATAACAATTCTCTAGATAATTCCCATGATGCATTACACAATTTGAGTTTCCATTACTCTATACATCACAACAAACCTATCATGATGGACGACATGTTTCTACATCACGCATCTCATTTATTTGAGCATTGGATATTTTGTGCTAACCAACACAAATACGTGCGCATCATGATGGTTGATGTGTACATCTACCACGCACACACAATTTTCCCTTTGTCTTTGTTTTGTGTAGGTACTCACGTATACTCGTCAACCTCTCAATCCCAAGAGTTGACGAAACAAGGTCTTGAGGGAAAAAATGACTTGGGATCCCGTGAACTATCCTTCCCACCGCTCTCTTCGTGCAAGGACTACGTGCATCTCTCTCACTTGGCTCTCACACGGCTATGGGCTATATATCACTTGTTACTTTATGCCCATTGTATCTTGTTCAGTTTGCATATTATGCATCTTTACATGATTTTGCCATGCAATTGTGACCCTTACTTGCATCTACCCATGATTCAACATTATGCTACTCCTATGTGTATTTGCATGCTTGGTGGAGATCCTTGTTGCTATTGCCATGTTTATCATCTGCCTCATGCTATTGTTAATCATGATGTTCCATTGCTATTTAGATAGGACTTCTTGACAATACATTGATGATATTTTGCTCATATCTTGCCTTCATGCTTGTGATATGTCTTGTGCATTATTCATGACTACCATTTGCACACATGACATACTTTACATGATTCTTCATTGCATCTTCGCACTACTAGCTTGCTTGCCTTGATTCATGATTGCTTGGTTTCGTATATGTTCATGCCTCCCACAAGATATATTCTGTTCTTGAAGCATCTCCATATTTGTTGATTATGCTCACACATGTCATGCTATTGGACATCTCACACATGACAAATTTGCATCTTATGCATGGATTGACTGATATTATGATTGCCTTGTTGCATCTTGTATTCCCATATCATGCTCATATTTCCCATCATCAATTGCATGATCACATACTCATTTTGAGCACCCATTACCATGTTTATGCTTTTGATAAACCATCCCATTATTACATCATTTTGCACCATGGTTGAATTGATCATATTCACAATACATTTGTATGCACAATGAATGCTTTTGCTCCCATGAATGCTTTGCATATCATTCCATCTCTTTTGGATAAGCTTCATGCACCTTGTCATGATCAATCTTGTTGCGCTGACTCATTCTTACATGATGGACGTTTTGTTTGTTTTAACCATTGTATTTCCGAGTGTTGTTTGTGCTTGATCTTTTTGCATGTATACCAATCTGGCGACACCTTGGACTACTTGGATCGCGCCATGTTTTCAACTCCGTCCAACTACAAGTTCGTGCACAACAACCATTTCCATGGTGATGATGATCATGATCCGAGGTCGAATCTTTCCCAAGGGGGGGAGATGATGCGGAGCATCCCACGTTTATCCCCATGTACACTCCGACTACTCTCCAAGCCCCAAGGATACATAAGACGAGACCTCAAGTATACGCCATTGGACACAACACTACTAGGAAAACGGCTATAGATGAAATGGTCACTAATGGCGCACCACGTGTGTGGTGCGCCATTGCTATATTCTAATGGCGCACCACATACAGGTACGCCATTAGTAATATATTACTAATGGCGCACCTGGTGTGCGGTGCGCCATTAGAAGTTTTGAAAAAAAAAGTAAAAAAATAAAAAAATTGTTAGTAATGGCACACCAGTGGTCAGTGCGCCATTACTAGTTTTTAACTAGTAATGGCGCACTGTCCACTAGTGCGCCATTACTAAGTTTTTTCAAAAAAAATTAAAAAAAAATTCAAATTTTTTTTATATATTTTTCAAAACTAGTAATGGCGCACTGTGGGTGTGGTGCGCCATTACTAGTTTAACTACTAATGGCGCACCACACCCACGGTGCGCCATTAGAAGTTTTGAAAAAAAAGTAAAAAAAAATAAAAAAAAAATTGTTAGTAATGGCGCACCAGTGGACAGTGCGCCATTACTAGTTTTTAACTAGTAATGGCGCACTGTCCACTGGTGCGCCATTACTAAGTTTTTTTAAAAAAAAATTCAAAAAAATTTCAAATTTTTTTATTTTTTTTTCAAAACTAGTAATGTGGCCTTGTATCCTTCTCCCACTTAACCCTTCGTTGCTCTAGAGTATATATACTCCTCCACCTCCTCCTAGTTAGGGTTAGCAAAGGATTAGCTCATATTTCGTGTGAGACCATTGCTCATCCACTTGGTTATCTTCTCCTCGGAGATTCGAGCCTCCACCGGAGAAGATCCCCCCAGCGGATTCAAGACCCCTTTTAGGGAATAACTCAAGACCTCCTCACAGAGAAGACCGGTTACCAATTGTATCGTCCCTTGTTGATCGTGGATATAGAATCTCATTTTGTGTTCATGGATCTAGGACATGTGTGATCATACTTGTTGGTTTGAATGTTCTCTTATGTTCCCCTTGTGATTTTACCCTCGTGTTCCCCCTCGTGTTCTTCGCGGGATCCGCTCGTTTGGTGAAAGATCGGCCATCTAGGGTTCCACCCTAGATCAGGTGCTATTTCTAGAAGCCTTGGTCCTCTTCCCAAATGTTAGGCGGGAAGGGATCCCACAACGGCCAAGTTTGAAGGGAGACAACTAGTACGAGCTATCCTAAAAAAGGCGGTCTTTGCCTCCGAAAGGCTCTGGTGGTGATGCTGCTGTGGGCTCCGTGATGACCTCCGCCCTGGGGGCCTTGGTCTTGTTGCACCAATATGGAAACCATTGCCTGATGCCTCGGGACCCCGCGCCTGCGCTTGCCGCCTTAGCACCAAAGAGGAAACGGGTACACTGCGCCCGCTGGCGCCCGCCTGGCCTTAGTCATCATGGCTCACCGGGCTGGCTCTCGAGGAGCGGAGATATCAAGGCAAGGTGCACCTCGTGAGGTTCACGTGACATGAGCCATGATGACCAAGGCCAGGCGGGCGCCAACAGGCGTAGTGTGCTAGTTTCCTCTTTTTGTGCCAAGGAGGCAAGTGCAAGCGCTGAGTCAAGAGGAATCAAACAAAGGTTTCCATATCGGTGCAACAAGACCAAGACCACCAGGACGACAGGTCGGAATTCATCGTGGAGCCCACTGCAGCGTCACCACCAGAGCCTTTGCGGGCGAAGACTACTTTTGTCGGGATAGCTTGTAACAGTTGTCTCCCATTGAATTTGGCCGTTGTTGGATCCCTTCCCGCCTACATTTGGGAAGAGGACCAAGGCCATTATAAGTAGGACCTAGCCACCACCATAGAGTGGGAGGGGATCCATTCCACCGTGACGACCTCACTAGCTCATTGATCTCAAGAACACCTCACCTCCTGAGGCCGTTCGTCGACTGTACTGTCGGTGTTCTGGGAACGGGGGTCCCCATACTTGCCTGCCTGCGACCCATGGCGTGACTTTGCTAGCAGGCATGTACGTCGCATCTTCATCAACAAGGCATTCAAGACCTTCGCGAGGGGCCAAGACTCGCAAGGAGGACGACACAAGACCTCCTCATGAGTGGCCTCACCAGGCTGGCTCGTGAGGGGCGAAGAGTTTAAGACACGGCAAACCTTGCGAGGTTCTCGTGACGTGAGCCATGACGATCGAGACTAGGCGGGTGCTAGCGCGCGCCGCATCCTTGTTTCCTCTTTGGTGCTAAGGGGGCAAGTGCAGGCGCGGAGTACCGAGGCATCAAACAAAGGTTTCCATATTGGTGCAACAAGACCAAGACCAGCAGGATGGCAATACGGAGGTCACCATGGAGCCCAAGGCGACTCACCACAAGAGCCTTTTGCATGCGAAGACCACTTTTGTCAGGATAAGCTGTACTAGCTGTCCCCATTCAAATTGGCCGTTGTTGGCTCCCTTCCTTCTCAATATATGGGGAGAGGACCAGGGCCTCTATAAATAGGACTAGCCACCACCATAGCTAGAAAAGTGAGATCGGGGGAGATAGAGAGATATCAAGAGAGACCAGAACGCACACAAGTTCGCCAAGCACAAGAACACCTCAACCTCAGGAGGTTGTTCTTCCCCTTGTACTGTTCATCAACAACCCAGAGGCAATCCACCATCACCACACTGGAGTAGGGTATTACACCACAACGGTGGACCGAACCAGTATAAATCTTGTGTCCTTTGTGTTGCGAGTTCATCAAGTTAGTTCATAAGATCTTAGCTGAGCTAGGACGTGGATCGGTAGTGGGGAATCTTCGCACGCACCCCAATGTTCGAACCTTAAGGGTTTTGCCGGAACCCGTGATCCGACATGTACTAGTTCATCCTCAGCCCCTCCAGGCAATCCACGACAAAGCTGGAGTAGGTTATTACACTGCGAGGTGGCCCAAACTAGGATAAACTGTTGTGTCCCCTGTCCCTCGGGTTCGTCAAGCTAGGTTGTGGAATCGTTGAGCCGGCAGGTTGGGAAGTGGGAGTTCTTCGCACGCACCCCAGAGTTCAAACCTCTCAAGGGTCTGTGGAACCCTGAATCCGATATTTGGCGCGCCAGGTAGGGGGTGCATCGAAGCTTTGCTTCTTTGTCCGCCTCGCCTCCGCGACTTGCTCCCATGGCGGGCATCGTCTCTCCGACTGGACCTATGAGCATGCGCAAAGGCATTCTGGGCCTCTGGGCCTTCACCCCCGCCTTGCGACAGGTACAATGGCCGCCCAAGTTCAAGCCGGAGATGCCGCCTTGCTACGATGGCGCGGCGGATCTGGCAGGTTTCCTCCAGGCCAACGACGAGGCCGTTTGGGCGGCCGGCATTGACGAAAACGTCATGGCCAACTAGTTCCCCATGGCCCTCACTGGCTTGCCGTGCATCTAGCTTCTCAGCTTGCTAGTGTCTTCTGTGGCCTCCTGGGAGGAGCTGCGTGGCCTCTTCCTCGCGCACTTCATGGCACCGGCTCCCCATGCCGTTGCAGCCCACCTCGGCGGTCCTCAGGCGCCGCCCATGGACCACCACGTCAAGCAGTTCTTCTGCCAAGTGGGTGCCGCCCGCATGTAGCAGGGAGCTCCTCCGGGATGGGCGCCACCCGAAGTTGTCCTCACCTTCGACTCAAGAGACCATCGTGTGACCACCGCAGGCATAGGTACGCTCCGGATGCTCTTCACCCCCACCATATGCAACGTAGCGGTAACCAAGACCCTCATCGACGGCGGGGTTGGGCTCAACATGCTCTCCGTGGAAACTATCAGCCTGGTTCATGTGTCACATGGTCGGCTTCGCCCCACCAAGCCGTTCTCTGGGGTCGTCAACGGCTCCACCAGCCCTCTGGGATAGATCCGCCTCCCAGTCACTTTCGGCACCCGTAACAACTACCGCACCGAACTCATCGACTTTGACATTGCCCGTATCGGCCTCCCGTACAATGCCATCCTTGGGTACCCGGCCTTAGCTAAGTTCATGGCGGCAACCCTCCCTGCCTACAACCTCATGAAGATGCCAGGAAGCAGCGACATCCACATGGTGGCCGGGGACACCAAGGAAGCGCTGGCGGCTCTCAAGCTCGCCTTCAGGACCGTAGCTGACACGCCGTCGGTGGAGGAAGGGACCCCGGGGGCTGCGCCAGCAAAAAAGAAGTAGTTGTTCTCTCAAGACCGGGCCGAGATGAAGCAGGTGCCGGTCGACCAAGATGGGGCAGCAGGAGCCACCTTCACCATAGGTGCCAACCTCGCCCCAGACCAAGAAAGGGCACTAGTCGATTTCTTGCGCGAGAACAAGGAGGTGTTCGCATGAGAGCCCAAGGACCTGGCTGGAGTCCCAAGGGGAGTGATCGAGCATCGCCTGAATGTGTGCCCCAATGTACGCCCAGTAAAGCAGAAGGCGCGGCGGTAGTCCACGGAGAAGCAATCCTTCATCGTCTAGGAGACCCGCAAACTACATGAAGCTCGTGTCATCCGTGAGGTGCAGTACCCGGAGTGGCTAGCACACCCGGTCGTCGTGCCCAAGAAAGGGAGGAAGGAGCGCATGTGTGTTGAATTCACCAACCTCAATAAGGCGTCTCCTCAAGACCCCTTTCCGCTAACACGCATTGACCAGATCGTCGACTCCACCGCTGAGTGCGACCTGGTGTGCTTCTTGTACACATTCTCAGGGTATCACCAAATCATGATGGCAGTACAAGATGTCGAGAAGATGGCCTTCCTGACCCCATGCTGGGTGTACTACTACACCTGCATGCCCTCTGGGCTGCGTAACACCAGAGCAACCTTCCAGCGGCTGATGGACATCCCTTTGGGCAGACAACTCGGGAGGAACGCTGAGACCTACGTCGACGACATAGTTGTGAAGTCTCAGGAGGCGAGGACCTTCATTGAGGACCTGGAAGAGATGTTCGCCAGCCTGCGCAAGGCGGACTTGCGGCTCAACTCGGAGAAATGCGTATTTGGCATCCCCTCTAGCAAGTTGTTGGGTTTTTCTTGTGTCACATAAGGGGATCGAGGCAAACCCAGAGAAGGTCAAGGCGATAGAAAGGATGAGTCCCCCAAAGATGCCTAAGGAAATGCAAAAGCTGGCGGGCTGTGTGACCTCGCTAGGGAGCTTCATCTCCAAGCTAGGGGAGCGCGCCCTCCCATTCTTTAAGCTGATGAAGAAGAAGGGATTGTTTGAGTGGACCCCGGAGGCTGACACCGCATTCCAAGACCTCAAGAGATACCTCATCAGCCCTCCGGTGGTGGTGGCACCGTGTCCACTCGAGGCCCTGGTGCTTTACTTGTCCACCACGCCTCACTCAGCTAGTGTGGCGCTGGTGGCCGTCGGGGAAGAATGTCGGCCCAAAGTCCTGCCACACGACTCCACGTGCTTGGTCAAAACGACGCAGCCCCAAGACGGCACCTGTGAAGCCACGGCGACGCCAGCGGATGACCAGGGCCCACAAGACGGCGCCCCTGAGGCTGTAGTTGCCCCGATAGACGACCGAGCTCCTGAGGTCCCCTAGCCTCAGGAGACACCCCAACCTTAGGATGTCTCGGACTCCACCGGCACTTACGCCCTCGTCGAGAACCCAATGTATTTCGTCACCACAATACTGCGTGACGCGTGGGCACGCTACCCCATGCCATAGAAGCTCCTACTCGCACTCCTCGTTGCCTCACGATAGCTGCGCCACTACTTCCAAGGTCACCCCATTAAGGTCGTCTCGGCTTACCCGCTAGAGAGGGTGCTCCGGAGCCCCAATGTTGTGGGAATGGTCGCTGAATGGAATGTCGAACTGCAGGCATTCCCGCTAGAATTCAGCACCACCAGGGTCTTTAAGGGTGCTTCGCTCACCGACTTTGTAGCGGTATGGACCAACGCCCCAGGGCCCGAAGCAGGTGAGGACCGGTCCCTCTCGCCAGGGAGAGAAGCACCAGACGGCTGGGTCATGTACTTCGACGGCTCCTTGGGTGCTACGACAAGCCATCAAGATGGACAGACCGGGAAAAATAAGAACAGGACTGCGAGAAGACAGAGATGAGCGAGGGGCCCCACCCCTCCCCTCATTTATTACCAGGAGGAGGCCAACCGCCGGCCTCGATGATCGCACGTAATGATCATTCTCCTCTGCATGCAGCAGAGTCTCGTCAAGTCGAACGGTTGCCGAGGCAGCATGGGGAAGCGGAGGCGCCCATGTCCCATCAATCGCCACATGTCGACCAAGGCCACATGCGGTTGGGGCCTGCGGTGCTCCGCCCTTTCTCTTTGGCTTCGCCTCGAAGCCAAGTTCGAGCACGCCTTGGGTTCGGGGGCTACTATCAGCATCCTGGGAAAGGGGGTACCCAGACTTGCCTGCCTGCAGCCCACGGCGTGGCTCCTCGATGGCCCGGTATGGCCAAGTTTCAGCAACAACAATCCAAGACCCTCAGGAGGTGCCAAGCATCCCAAGGCAGACGACACCAAGACCTCCCTGGGGGGTGGCCTCAGTAGGCTGGCTCCCGAGGAGCGGAGATATAAAGGCAAGGTGCACCTCGCGAGGTTCACATGACGACCAAGGCCAGGCGGGCGCCAGCGGGCGCAGTGTACCAGTATCCTCTTTGGTGCCAACGAGGCACGCGCAGGCACTGAGTCCCGATGAAGCAAGCAAAGGTTTCCATATCAGTGCAACAAGACCAAGACCGCTAGGACGACAGGTCGCAGGTAATCGCGGAGCCCACTTCAGTGTCCCTACCAGAGCCTTTGCGGGCGAAGACTACTTTTGTCAGGATGGCTTGTACTAGTTGTCTCCCTTTGAATTTGGCCGTTGTGGGATCCCTTCCCGCCTACATTTGGGAAGATGACCAAGGCCACTATAAATAGGACCTAGCCACCACTGTAGAGAGGGAGGGGATCCATTCCACCCTGACCATCTCACTAGATCATCGAGCTCAAGAACACCTCACCTCCTGAGGCTTTTCGTCAACTATACTAGTTCATCCTCAGCCCCTCAAGGCAATCCACCACAAACCAGGAGTAGGGTATTACACCGCGAGGTGGCCTGAACCAGGATAAACTATTGTGTCCCTTGTCCCTCAGGTTCGTCGAGCTAGGGTGTGGGATCATTGAGCCGGCAGGTTGGGAAGAGGGAGTTCTTCGCACGCACCCTAGAATTAAAACCTCTCAAGGGTCTGCGGAACCCCAATCCGATAAGACTGACCACTTCGTTGGTTTCTGCCAAGTATAGCAATAATGGTTCTTGGGGTTTGGGTGCAACCCAGGTAGGCACAGACGATAGGTTGGCCTTCAACTCTTGTAGAGATGCATCTGATTCTGGGGTCCACTTCCTAGGCCCTGTCTTCTTCAAAATTTTAAAGAACGGCAGGGCATGCTCGGCAGACTTGGAGATGAATCTGCTTAGCACGACAATGGATCCCGTCAAGCGCCTCACATCCTTAACAGTCCTTGGCGCTTTAATCTGCTTGATGGCTTTGATATTGTCGGGGTTAGCTTCGATCCCCCCATGGGACACGAAGAAACGAAGTAGCTTGCCGGAGGGAACACCAAACACACACTTCTTCGGATTAAGCTTCAAATTGATCTTGCATAGATTAGCAAATGTCTCCTCCAAATCCTGTATAAGGGTGGCCTTATCCTTGGTTTTGACCATGATATCATCCATATAGGATTCTATATTTCTGTGTAACTGTGACTCAAAACCAATCTGGACTTCTCTTGCAAAAGTGGACCCGACACTCTTCAACCCGAATGGCATGCAGACAAAGCAGTACGTACCACATGGTGTGATGAGTGATGTCTTCGCTTCATCTTCTTTGGACATGACATGTCGCGGGATTTCTATAACAACCTGATTTTTGGCCCTTTCTTTTTTCTTTTGATTTTTTGAGATTTTTGTGTGAGATTTCTTTTTTCGTGGCTATGTGGTTTGGAAACTTAAGAAGAAGAACTCTTCTTTGCTTCTAGAGTGGCTCGTCATACCCAAATCCTTCCCTAGACTTTTCCATTTTCATCCTAGCCCAAATCCCAATATTCTTTTTATTGGTAATATTCCTTTTCTATTATAGGAACAAGTCAATTTACCCTAGGTTGTGAAGCAACCTATATTTCCATCACTCCTAAAATTCCCAAATAATTCTCATTAATTGTTTGGCTAATATCTTCCTCAAATATGGCAAAATATTTCTTTTTCCATGTTCCTCATCATGCTCAAATAATTATTTTCCTATTCTGTCCTGAATGGCAGATTGTGAAGCAAGTGCCATTTATCTTTTCCCAATTTACCCCAAACCTTTTCGACACCTTTTCATGTCCAAATAATTGCCTTATGACAAATTTCAACTTAATTTGCCTAGTAAATATTCCTGGGCAATTTTTCAAAGTTCCTGTCTGAGGGAATTGGTTGTGAAGGAACTACTAGCTAGGTTGACCCAATTGAGTTGAAAGTTTTCATGGTCTTTCATATCATTAAATAAAATCTCTCCGCAAGATTTGAGCTCATGCTCTGCATCCTTGTGAGCACAGCTTCAAAATCTTTAGTTTCTGTCCAAATTTTCAGTTAGTGAAGCAAGTATATTTTATCTTGCCCCATTATGGCCTTATCCTACCCATTTAACCTATCTCCACAAAATTTGGGCTCATTTCATCTAGCTATTTTCCCTCAATAATTTTCTCAAATTCCTGTTCAGAGAGGATAGCTATGAAGGAAGTACCATTTTGGCTTGGTCAAATGGCATGAAATTTTTATGGCACTCTCATATGCCCACATAATCTATCCTTGCCAAATTTTAGCTAAAGTGGTTACTACTAGTGAGTTCTACCTCATGATTCATATTCTAGACCAAGTGAAGCAGTTGTGAAGCAACTCTATTAAATCTTGGTCCATTTCCTTTCAAACTTCATAGGATCGTAGTCCTTCCTTATCTAAACACCCCAGACAACACCACTTAACCCAATCAAGTCCCTGTTGGTCAGCAGTGCACGTCCAAGTTTGATGCAGCAAACTTGCAGCGATGCCACACTCCTCTCCTTGGCTCCTTTTGTCGATCCATCAACTCCCTCAGCCTCTATTATGAAGGGACTCATCACTAGATAGCTCATGGCAGTCTTTTGTGTCCCCTCTTTGTTGGGCACAGCGGTGACCGCATCGTTTGCACGCGCTCTGGCATCATTGGTCACGTCCAGAGCGTCGTTTTGCTTGGGCACGGCTCGTGGTCATTGCGCTAGCTCACACGGGCATGTCTAGCGCGTTCCCCGCATTGTCGCCATTCCCATGGATCCATTTCCCCCTCCGTCTTCTTCCTCGGAGAGAAGTCCCCATCCCGGAACAGTGAGCGCCCACGGGAGCATTGTAGCCGACCGGCTTTGTTCGAGCCGCGACGCCTTCCTCCTCGTGTCCTCGAGCGCCCCTCGTCTCCATGAGCTCTGCCACTCGTCCATTCCCTCCCTCGTCGCCTTCCCACCCCTCCCTGTGACCTTTGGCCGCGTGTGCCCGTCGCCGGAGCACGGACATGTAGCCGCGTGCGTGCCACCTCGCCCCCTTTGCCGCTCGGCTATATAGCCAGCCCGAGCCCCTCCTCTCATCATCACCAGCCTCCCCACCCTCCTCTGGTCCTACCTGGATACTTGCCTGAGCACCAGAGCCCCTCTCTGACCTCCATCGCCGCCATGTCCGCCGCCCCCTCCGGCCTAAATTCGCCCAATGCTGAGGCCCTCCCGTCAGTCCATGACCACTAGAGACCTCCTCACTACCTCGCGAGCCGCCTCCCTTTCTTTCTTTTTCGCCGGAGCCACGGTAGCCTCGCCTCCAAGTTCGGCCGAAGCAGTTCCCGCAAGAGTCTTCACCGTCACTGCTTCGGTCCTCCTCGGAGCTCGTGTCCTGGCCAGGAAGGTGTGGCGTCCTCACCCGCATCCACCGGTGGCCGGAGTTCGGCTGGAGACGGCCTGAGCAGCTGGGGAGCGACGGCATGTGCGCCTGGCCACGGCCTCCCCTGCTTCTGTCGAGAGGAATAAGGAGACCTGCGGGAGGAGAGAGAGAGAGCACCGCGGGACCCACCTATAAGCGAGCTGGCAGCCGGCCCCGCGTTGACCCCGCCCATGCTGATGTGGATAAGTGGAAGCGTATTCAGTCGAATATGTTTTCCCTTTGCGAAGGCTTATTTCCTTGCGGCTTAGGCAAGAAATGCGTTTTCCTCTCCGGAAAGCGTATTTTGTGAAAACCGCTTCCGCCTTATCCACTCATTGACTTGTTTGGGATGATATTTTTGTAGAAGAGTCTCTGATCTTCATCACTTCACAACTTTTTAGTCGTAAATCCAAATGAGGTGAATCCAAAGCCCACTTCTTTGTCTCGTCGAGCCCGTTCTGTTTGAAACATTTTCACTATGGTTGGATATACTAGAAATGACCATTTTTCCCTTGCCCCTAATTAGCCCCTCCGAGAGAGAACCCTTTCCGGCAAGTGTTTTCGCGGCTTCACCGCACTTCTCCCTGGAGCCTTCTTCATCCCCAGGCAAGCCACAACCACCATTTGCATGATAGCCACGCAAAAGCATTGGTTTTCAACTTGAATCTTTAATAACTGTCTGTTTGTTTTGCTACTGCATTTGGTATTTCGGTTATGCTTATGGATCAGTCACTACTAGGAAAAGGCCTACTAATGGCGCACCAGTTTTTCCTACTAATGGCGCACTACTGGTGCGCCATTAGTATCACACAACTAGTATTTTTTACTAATGGCGCACCACTGGTGCGCCATTAGTATACCAGATACTAATGGCGCACCAGTAGTGCGCCATTAGTATGCCTAGAGGTGCGCCATTACTATCTGACTTAGTAATGGCATACCACATAGAAGTGCGCCATTAGTAATAATTTTTTTTCAAATTTTTTTTCATTTTTTTTTAAATTCAATTTTTTTTCATTTTTCTTAAATTCAATTTTTTTTATTTTTTTTTTTAATCTCGGGTCACTATGGCTTAATCTTGAGTCAATATGCTTAATCTTAGGTCAAACCGCACTCTGTGGTCAACTTCCCAAAAGGTCACCCATCCTCACACTACTCCAGCCCAAGCACGCTTAACTTCATAGTTCTATCCAACCCCAGCACCACCTCACTTCACAGGAACTTGTTGATATATCTATCATACCAATCCTATTAAACCTTGCTGATGTCTAGGACTTTGTTCATGTTCATTAGTATGATGAAATTTTGAAAAAACATTTCAAACTTTCCGATCATATTACGTATCATATTTTGAAAAATAATTCAATTTTTTTTCAAAACCAATTTTTTCTGTTACTAGTGGCGCACCTAGCATATGGTGCGCCACTAGTATGTTTGAAATATTTTGAATTTTTTTGCCTCCAGATCTTAGAAGCCCAGTAACTTTTTTTCTGTTAGGTTTTTGGGGATTTTGAAAATGTTTAACGAGGTTCCCCCGGTTAAATTCGGATGTAACTTTTCGAGTAGATGATTTTTCAAATAAAAAACTTTTTCATCCGAGTTCGTACGCAAAAGTTATGCCCATTTTACAAATTTTCGAGAGATTTCGCAAATAAAGTCAAAATTCATATTTGTAAATTTTCACAACAACTAGACCACATATCACATGGGAAACTTATTTTCTTTTATTTTTTTGACATTTCCATCATTTATTTTTATTTTTTTTAAAACTGAAAAGGCGGTCCACAGGGGGGGGTGCATTCGGTGGAAGTGCTGGCTAATTTACTAATGGCGCACCATGGGAGTGGTGCGCCATTACTAGTTGAACTAGTAATGGAGCACCACTCCCACGGTGCGCCATTAGTAGTTTTGAAAAAAAAATTTAAAAAAATTTACTAATGGCGCACCGTGGGAGTGGTGCGCCATTACTAGTTCAACTAGTTATGGCGCACCACTCCCACGGTGCGCCATTAGTAGTTTTGAAAAGAAAATTAAATTTTTTTACTAAATTTTTACTAATGGCACACCGTGGGAGTGGTGCGCCATTACTAGTTCAACTAGTAATGGCGCACCACTCCCATGGTGCGCCATTAGTAGTTTTGAAAAAAAATTAAAAAAAAAATTAGTTACTAATGGCGCACCGTGGATGTGGTGCGCCATTAGTATTTGGACACTAATGGCGCACCAACACATGGTGCACCATTAGTATATACTAATGGCGCACCACATGTCTGGTGCGCCATTAGTGTCATTTCCATCTATAGCCCTTTTCCTAGTGGTGGGTGGTTACCGTCATGCTTTGTTTTCATGCACACTGTTAGTATGTTCCACGTGCTAGTATTACTTTAATATTGGCAATGCTTGGTAGTAGTACATGTTGGTGATGGTCTTCGGTGCCTAACTATCGTCTGTTCCAAGTACCATTGTTATGCATGTTCCTTTGCATCCAGTTGATTAAATACCTGCATGGTAGTTTTATCGTTATGCTATTGCATGGTATTTATTGTTGATGCTAGTGGTCATGTTTAGTGTTCTAGTGGTGATATCCATGCTCATCAGTATGCCATGCTCATCAGGATAAATGCGTAAATGTTGTTAAGCTCGTTGATTGCGATGCACCCCCATGCTTTTGTTAATATCATGCTCATGCATTGTAGTTGCATCATGTTATTTTTATCATGATTCATCATATCGCATTCAAGTTTAACCGGATTAATAAATTGAACTTGAACAACAGTTGGTTGAGTCATGGTGCCACCATATCGAGCTGACCAGTGCAACCATGCTTACCTCATGGGGGGTCCTAACTGGGTCTATTGTCATGCCTCTCGCCGGTGCCTCCCGCGGGGGAACGTTATACGCGGGCGCTACCTTGGATAGGTAGGACAACATAAGCCTTGTGTGCCCATTGTTTTGTAAGGATCCTTGTCCCCCTTGGGACCGTTTTGCCACGACGGTGGCCGTTGGTGCCTTTGGTAGGCACGGGGCCACCCAGGACTTAGCCCAAAGGGGAGTTGGTCGGAGTGGCCGGGAGAGTGTCATGGCAGTAGGAAAGTTTTGTCGGAATGTCGTTGGTCCACCTGAATGGGAGTGCGAGGCCACGGGTTCCGTGGTGTGGGTACAGTGTGCTAACCTCTGCAGAGTGTGTGTTCTATCTATCTATAGCCGCGCCTGTGGATATGGGCCCAGTGCGTGTTGGTCACACTATGGGTCAACAGTAATAATAATAATAATAATGTGCTTAATAACAACCCTGGCTCGATGATCAAAGAAGTTGGTTGATATTTATGTGATCGAGAGAGGATCACTGCATTATCCTGATTACCAACTTGTTTGATATTTGGGATGGTATGCGAAAGTCAAGGGTAAGGGTCAAGCTCCTTGTGGTCATAAACGATTACTACAGTATTGTTAATACCAAGCTTGATTGGATCCTGAGATGATCGTGTGATGTCCGTGATGGTAAGTGATGCATGTGATAGTTACGATGTAACCCGAGCAGAGTAAGTTGGTGCATGATAGTTTCATCATGTTGCATGCTAGTCTCATCATGTTCATATGTTTATGCCATGCTTGTATCATTCTAGTTGTATTATGTTATACATGCCAGGTTGTTCTGGTAGTATCGTGATCATCATTGCTTAATAATCTGTAATTGCCATGCTATTGCTTGTTTTGATTGCTTTGGTTGCTGTGAGCTTGCAAGTACATTCAAAGTACTGACCTGGCGTGTCATGCCAGTTTGTAGGTCATGACGGATTTGATTGCTTGTTTGCCATGGATTCCTTTTTCCGAGCTAGGATAAGCGTTCCAGCCAGAGTCCCTATGGAGTGGAGTTCACCACCGCCGACGTTGTTCCGCTGCGAGGAGATATTCCGCTGCATCATGTTGTTTTGTTGCTTGCATGGAGCGATCATGGCAGGCGTAGTGTTGTCGTGCCGATGTAATCCCCTTCTACCCATATAGATTGTTATAAAGAGATGAGTTGTTCTATGCTAAGCAGTGCCGTATTCCAGAAGACTTCTCCTTGATCTCTGGGCTGGAATACGGGGCGTTCCGGTTTCTCTGAGCCGGGGTGCCACAGGCTTGGTGAAAGTGCGTTATATCGACTAGAGGGGGGGTGAATAGGCGATTTTTATGAAAGTCTTCACAACGTTTTTGTTCCTTGTAACCTGGTTACTCCTTGTAATCAACTTGTTGTATCTGTTATTTTCTCAATAAAGTTTTGATCTGCTGTGGGGGTTTCGCCCTACAGTTCACAGTCAAAAAAAACGTGGAAGTTTCGAAGACAAACGATGGAAATAGACCTATTACCATGCAGCGGAAGGTAGACTACACTAGGAAAACCATAGTCAAGTATTCAATGAAGTGAAAGCACAATGACCTATAGCAGCTAGGTATTAAGGATCAGGTAGGAAGATATTATGAAGCCAATCAGAACAAGCAGTCACTCAGTGAAGACAAAAGATAGTGCAATCATACAATGACTTCACAAGGACCAACAGTAAGTAAAGGGAAGGGAAGGATGAAACCAGTGACTCGTTGAAGACAATGATATGTTAGACCAGTTCCAGTTGCTGAGACAACTGTACGTCTGGTTAGGGCGGCTAGGTATTTAAACCTGAGGACACACAATCCCGGACACCCATTCCTGAACACGCAGCTCAGGACACCCAGTCCTCACCGTATTCCCCTTGAGCTAAGGTCACACAGACCTCGCCCAATCACTCTGGTAAGTCTTCAAGGTAGACTCCCAAACCTTCACAGACTTCGTTCACCGGCGATCCACAATGACTCTTGGATGCTCAGAACGCGACGCCTAACCGGCTGGAGGATTCACAGTCCTTAAGTGTAATAAGTCTTCAGATCACACAGACAGGAAGACTTAAGTGATGCCTAACACTCTTTGGCTCTGGGTGGTTAGGGCTTTATCCTCGCAAGGAATTCTCTCTCAAAGGCTTCAAGGTGGGTTGCTCTCAAACGACAAAAGCCATACTCTAACTCTGAGCAGCCAACCGTTTATGGTTGTAGGGGGTGGGCTATTTATAGCCACTAGGCAATCCGACCTGATTTGTCCGAAATAACCCTGGGTCACTAAGGAACTGACACGTGTTCCAATGGTCAGATTTCAAACAAACGTGGCAACTTTACTTGGGCTACAACCAAAGCTGACTTGTCCGACTCTGGACAAGATTCGCTCTCATAGTCTTCACTCAAAGACAGAGGTTTTGGTTAAGCATCACTTTAGTCATTGTGACTGGTTCTCTTGGACCCCACTTAACAGTACGGTGGTTCCTATGACTCAACAAAGAAGAAAAATAACTACGAAAGATCTAAGTCTTCGAGCTCCATAGGCTTCATGCGATGTCTTCTCTTGTCATAGTCTTCAATGTGAATATCTTCACATACCACCTTTGACATCAATGTCTTCATACATTTTTAGGGGTCATCTCTGGTAGGAAAACCGAATCAATGAGGGACTTCTACCTGTGTTATCCTGCAATTCTCACAAATGCATTAGTCCCTCAACTAGGTTTGTCAACAATACTCCAAAACCAACTGGGGGTGGGACTAGATGCACTTACAATCTCCCCCTTTTTGGTGATTGATGACAAACTAGTTGAAGTTTTCAACAGGGAATATAATGTGAAATTGTAAAGGATAAGGAATTGTCTTCATAAGTTGCAAGGGCTCCCCCTGAAGATGTGCATATGAGTAATTTGCTTTTGGAATGCAAATGCACATGGCAGGTTGTACTTGTGGAGATCCTCTTCAACTTATGATGGAAATTCATTATGCATGTGAAGGTATGTGAAGATAATGATATGCATAATGGAAAATGGACGTCTGCAATATGATCTAAGTGCGGAATATATCATCGCATCACAAAGTAGCAAATAAGTAGCAGATGACCATCAAGTTTAAGTGTTACAACTCAAAGAACCAAATGTATCAAAATGAGAGTTGTAAACACTAGGCAAAATATAAAGCAACCGCCCATATGGACCCGCTTGAAGACTATCGAACTCATATGCTTCTCCCCCTTTTGTCAGTAAGGACCAAAAAGGTTTGAAGATATAGAGCATCTACTCGTTTCCATGAAGAGTAGGTGAAGAAGCAGGGTCGTCGGTGGTGTTCGGTGGTGCAGAAGAACTTGGAGCAGTGTCAAAGCGTGCTGAAGGAGGGGGTGGTGAAGTAGCATCGTCTTCGTCCTCGATCACTCGGGCATTCACAGTTGCCGTAGAGGAAGAGAACTCAGAGTCTTCAAGAGATGGAGTTCGTCGCAGCACTGCTCTTCGGGGAGGTGTGGAGTCAAACTTGAAGCGTTTAGAGAAGCCATCCTCTTGAAGATCACCTTCAGAGCACATAAGCGTCAGCCCTTTCCATGTGCGTCGAGAGGTTTCATGGGCAACAAAGGCATTCTTGGTGGCAAGATTGCGAATGCGGTTAACATCCACCAAGAAGCTTTGCATTTGGTGCTTCAGCCAGTCATGATGCCTATCCTGTTTCTGATGAAGAGCCACCAGAAGCTCTCGGTCATTGAGAACGCGAGATCGCTTCTTGGGTCGTTGGGCAATAGTGCTTTCGGTGGCTTCAGTAAGGGCACGATGAGATGCACGTGTAGTTCCAGCCAGAGGATAAACACGAGTGACTGCTTCAGCTCCTTCAATGTTCTGAGAGAAACTTTGATGCTCCGCATTCTGAAGACTAAGAGGCTCCTTGGCAGGCTCATGATAAATGGATTCAATGGACATATCCACATCAGGCAGAAAGATCCAGTGATTGCGAGTAGATGGCTGATATGAGATAGCGGAGTGGAGTTTAATCAGTCGCATTATCCATGGAGCATAGAACTTCAAGCCAAAAATGTCAGATCCTGATGCAGCAAGTTGGCGGATGAAGAAGTCTTGTGCATTGAAGCATTTGCCATGAAGAATATAGAAGACCAAAGTCTTCATTGCACCTTCCAGCTTGGCATGTGGAGAATGTCCTTTGATGGGCCAGAGAGTTCGCCTTATGATGTGATACATAGTCCTTGGCAGATACTCAAGGTCTTCAACAACGAACTCCTTAGGATATGCAGCATCTTGTGGCAAGGGCTTCATCATACTGAGCATCTGACTCATGTTCGGTTCAGGCGTCTGAAAGATGTTTTCCAGAGCTTCACTGTGAAGCTGACAGCCAGGTTCATAGAGATCTCCAGGAGTGGGCAGACCAGTGAGCTCAATGATATCAAAGGCTTTGGCTGCGTGATGAACATTTCCTGTCATCCACTCCAGGACCCAAGTCTTCAGATCTCTGTTGTAGCCACGTATGTGGAGTGTGGCATAAAATTGGAGCAGTAACTCTTCGTTCCAGTGCTCTTGGTCGGTGACAAAAGGCAATAGTCCAACCTCTTTGAAGCAATCCAGAGCTTCTTCCAGGCAGACCAGCTATTGCTTCGGTGTCAAGACGCTTATGTGGGAAGATGCGACCTTGATTGTACAGAATGCAGGAGTAATAGCTTCGCTGTGGATAGCTCCAGAACCGATGAGAAGATATTCGTTCCCTTGAGTAGGGGTTCTTGGAGCTATTGAAGAAAGTGTTGTCTGTTTTGAAGCCGTTGACATTGAAGGATCCAGGTGCTGATGCAGGACCTAGAAACCTGGGCAACCTTGGAATAGGCTTCTGTACCTGAGGCCTGTGCTCAACATGATAGTCAAACTGAGGACCAGCAGCAGGCGCAGGAACAGAAGCAGTAGCATCATTGGCTTCGCTGACTTCTGGTTCTTGGGTTGGTGTAGGCTCCACATTTGCTTCAGCCATGACAGCGTCAGTGGCTTGATTGGTGTTGGTGGTGGCAGCCTCAAGATTTTCTACCTCCACTTGATGAGCTGGAGGGTCGGGCATAGACATGTTCTCCGCGAGAACAGCTTCATCAGTAGTTGGGGGAGTGGGGACACGTTCTTCTTCTTGGGTGTCATCGGCTGATGCAGTCGGAATGTCTTCAGCAGCGTTAGCTTCAGATTCAGACACTGGAGGCCTTGGTCCTTTGCGAAGCCTGCGTAACGCTGGCGACAATTTTGGAGAAGGAGTTGGCTAGGCCTCAAGGTCATCTTCTTCTTGTTCTTGTGGGTGATCAGCCCATGATGCATCCTGAGCACTTGGCGTCAGAGGACGACCAATGCTGATGAGTTCGCTGTGCGTAAGCACAGGCGATGATACCTGTTGGTGCTCGATCTGAGGAAGAACTGCATCATCTTCAACATGGTCATGGTGACCAATGTCTTCAGCAGCAGTGGGATCAGCTGCTGGAAAGTCTTCAGCTTCATGAGCCTTTGTGAAAGCAGGCTCATGGACAGTCAGTTGGCGCTCTCGATGTTCAGCGGCAGGGCGAACCATCGAGATGGGTTCAACAAGTAAGGGCTCTGTGGGAGCAGCCCGTTCCTTCTTGGTCTTCCGCTTCTTCTTGGAGGGAGCAGCATCAGAGGCTTCAGAATGTTTCCTCTTTCTGGCTTTAGCCTTAGCAGTCCTTGTCTTCTTCAGTTCTGAAGCGATAGACCTGGCTTTTGGCTTCGAGCTAGTCATGCTGGTTGGGAAGACAATGGGATGTGCTTCCTGCCTTGGTGCGTCGGGTTCGGCCATAGTGGGCTTCTTCTTCTTCTTCTTCTTCTTCTTCTTCTTCTTCTTCTTCTTCTGCTTTGCAGCCATCCTGGGGTCGATGCCAGGACGACCAAGCGCCTTGTGCTTCTCAGCCTCATTGTAAGCTTGCACACTCTTGTCAGCCAGGACCTTCATGCGCTCACGAGAACCTTGAGCTTCTGCACGTTTCTTGAGAAAGGCTTCTTTGAGCTTGTGCAGCATAATCTTGAAGTTTTTCACTTCTTGCACGCTGAGCTTGGCCATATGCTTATTCAACTGAGCTTTCTCAAAGTCAATCTTTTGCTTCGGTTCGACGATGCGCTGAGCTAGAGCTAGCTCTGAAGCAATGATGCCATGGAAGGCGACACTAAGGCCAATTGGAAGTTGCAGATCTTCGAAGCTGAGGTTGGGTGTGTCAAACCACTCATCAGTGAAGTTGTGGATGATTGCCACGTCAAAGAGAGGCAAATCATTGAAGATTTCTGCTTCTTCTGTACTCTTGATCAGTTGCTCAAGAGCATCATCTGCCAGATCTTCATCACTGGACAAATCAATGGCATCATTGCGCAGAATGGCAGCAGTAGTCAGTTCTTTGCTGGTGTGTGGCAGAGGCACCTTGACTCTCTGCGTCTTGGAGATGCGTGACAGATCTTCAGACTGCACACTGTCTTCAGGAGGTGCAGTAGCCAGTGGCTTCGCCCGTGAAATTTTCAGTGGAGCAGCTGATCTTGAAGCCTTAGCCTTCTTTGGCTTCTGCGGCTTTGGAGTAGGGGCTGGGGCTTCATCAGTGTCAGCATTATTATCAGAATGATCCACTTTGGCACCTAGAACAGAAATGTGAGTAATGAGTCCATCCAGGTTGTAGAACGGACCGATGACATTGGGTTCTGCATCACGTGTGCCATTAGTACGGGGAGTAGAGGGACCAGGGTTGAAGTCTAGTACCAAAGACTTCTTGTTCTGTTTCCTGAGTTATTGGCAAACTGGAAGTTGCGCTTGAACAGATTGTCGTCACGACACCATAGTAGTGACGATGGGTGTGCATCTGCAGGCTGTGGTCCACGGACCATGCAGGGATAGAAGCCTTGTTCAATGGCTTCATCTCTGGACCTGGGTTGAAGATTTTTGTAGAGGATGTCTCCCCATGGTCGCTTGATGGCATTCTTTTCAGCATATTCCTTTGTCACAAATCTGTACTTGAACCACTGTTCTGCCCAATATCGTCGAATCCATTGGATTCGTGTCTTGCGCTGATTGTAATCCTCTTCAGGATCTGTCTTGTAAAGCTCTGAGAGGTCATCAGGCAAATCTCTTGATGTTCCCCCATGACGCTGTCTGCCACCCTTCCTTGCTGATTTCTCTGCAGCCATGAACTTCAAACTGAAGGGCTTCAACACGTTCAAAGGCTTCAAAGGCTTTCGCTTGCTGGACAAACAGGAACTTGCTTCGGGAGAATTTATATGATGCTATAAGAATTCTGCAAATGAATGCAGACTATGAGAACCAAGGGATTCTCCCACGGACATGTACCTGTGACAGCATTAAGGTGCGAGGGAAGGGGAAGAGGTCATATGCATTCTCAGAAGATTTTTGAAGATAAATCAGTTTAGAAGACATTGACCTCATCGTGCGAAGACATTCACTCATAGATAAGGAGTTGGTTCCAGACTTGTACGAATCCAGAGATCAGTACAAGTGAGGAATCTAACTACTTTGTGAAGCATAAGTGAACATACTAGGCATAATATGAGATGAAGTGTGAAGTGGATCCAACATGTGTGAACAGAAACTACTTGTGGTAGATAGTGACGAATCTGTAGGATCAAAGGGGCCGTAAAAAGGAGGTTTTTATTTACCACACAAGGTACTGCTAGACGGAGTAGAAGAAGAGGCCAAGCAGTTCGATCGTACGTGCCCTAACTTGGTGACGGAGGACACCTACGGCGACGGCGGAGAAGACGATGTCCGCAGTCGGCGTGAAGACGCCGTCGGAGATGTTGCGGCAGCTATGCGCTTTGTCGCCGGCGTTGTCGAGGGCTAGCGGTGGCGCTAGGGTTCGTGCGAGAGTGGAAGAAGAGATAATGACTGTGGTGTGGCATGTATTTATAGGAACAGGGGCGGCTCAGTGTTATTACACAGGTGCCCCTGGCGATTCACATCTGAGGAACACGTGGAAATCATGCAGCATATCGGAGGTTGTTCCACGTCCCACGCATGCCTGGATTGTCGGGTGGTCGTTCCCACTTCTCCGGGTTTCAGGTGAAGGAATTAGCATTGAAAGCGGACTTAATGTTTGTGTCTGTATCTTCTGTTGACAAGGACACAGAGAAGACATTTGACAGTTTCAAGAGACTACATATGATTTGGAGAGATAGAGTTTGAGATAGAAACCATAGAGAGGTTAGGGTCCGATCACATTCACTTAGTTCAAAAGATTCAACAAGAAGACATAGCTTTAAGTGAATGTTGTAGAGGACAGAACACTAGTATATATATATATAATCAACATAGTGAAGATAATCATGAAGACATGTTGAGATTGAAGCCAAACCAATTGTGAAGACATAGCAAATGTAATGCCATGAGTGAAACACTTCAAACAGAACATTTGGTGGTGGCGTTACCCACCATATAGGAAGTGTTAGACCCAGACACGGCGCACAACTATCGTGGCGCTCCGAGGTCAAATTCCTCATTAATGTATTCACACTTAGAATGCATGTCTTCATTGATTGAAGATATACTTTGCTTCGTGTGTTGCACATCTAAGTCATCAATATGCATAAGTGTTAGGATGTGTGCCTGATCACAGGACATTTGAGGATTCCAAGATATTTAGCTCACACCGTAACTTGCAAAATCTCTTCTCATCCAAGGGCTTGGTGAAGATATCTGCCAATTTCTCTTCAGGGTTGACGTGTATGATATCAATATCTTCCTTCACAACATGATCTCTGAGAAAGTGATGACGAATCTCAATGTGCTTTGTCTTTCAGTGTTGAACTCGGTTGTTGGCAATCTTGATGGCGCTTTCGTTGTCGCAGTAGAGTGGCACTTGCTTGAGATGAATGCCATAGTCTTTGAGTGTTTGCTTCATCCACATAAGCTGAGCGCAGCAAGATCCAGCAGCAATGTATTCAGATTCAGAAGTGGAGAGAGATACACAGTTCTGCTTCTTTGAAGACCAACATACAAGTGATCGTCCCAGAAAATGACATGTGCCTGTGTAGACTTGCGATCCACCTTGTCACCAGCATAATCAGCATCCGAGAATCCAACTATATCAAACTCTGAGCCCTTTGGATACCATAATCCTAGAGTTCGGGTGTAAGCCAAATATCAAAGAATTCGCTTCACAGCTAAGTGATGCGATTCCTTTGGTGCCGCTTGGAATCGAGCACACATGCAAACACTAAGCATAATATCTGGCCTAGATGCACATAGATAGAGTAAGGAACCAATCATGGAGCGGTATACCTTTTGATCGAACTCTTTACCATTGTCGTCGGGACCCAGATGATGTTTGGCTGGCATTGGCGTTGTGAAGCCTTTGCAGTCTTGCATACCGAACTTCTTCAGGAAAACTTTGAGATACTTCTCTTAAGATATAAAGATGCCGTTGCGTTGCTGTCGTATTTGAAGACCAAGGAAGAACTTCAGCTCTCCCATCATGGACATCTGGTATTGCTCTTGCATCATATATCCAAACTCTTCACTGTATTTCTGATTGGTGCAGCCGAAGATAATGTCATCCTCATATATTTGGCACACAAACAGTTCACCATCATTTGTCTTCGTGAAGAGAGTGGGGTCGAGGGAACCAGGTGTGAAGCCTTTGCTTTTCAGGAAGTATTTGAGTGTGTCATACCAAGCCCGAGGGGCTTGTTCGAGGCCATACAGTGCCTTGTTGAGCTTGTATACCATGTCAGGATGCTTTGGATCTTCAAAGCCAGGCGATTGTGCAACATACACTTCTTCTTCAATCTTGCCATTGAGAAAAGCGATCTTCACATCCATTTGATATAGAAGTATGTTATGATGATTTTCATAGGCCAGCAGTATGCGTATGGCTTCAAGTCGAGCCACGGGAGCAAATGTTTCATCGAAGTCAATCCCTTCCACTTGAGTATATCCTTGAGCAACGAGACGATCTTTGTTTCTGACAACTTGACCATGCTCATCTTGCCTGTTGCGGTATATCCATTTTGTGCCTATTATATTGTGCTTCCGAGGATCAGGACGCTTAACCAGTTCCCATACATTATTCAGCTCAAACTGTTGAAGCTCTTCTTGCATAGCTTGAATCCATTCAGGTTCCATGAAGGCTTCTTCAACTTTCTTGGGTTCTGTTATTGAGACGAATGCGAAGTGCCCACAGAAATTTGCTAGCTGTATTGCCCTTGAACGAGTGAGCGGACCGGGTGCATTGATGCTATCAATTATTCTCTCAATCTGCAATTTATTGGCAACACGAGGATGTACAGGGCGAAGATTTTGCTCTTGCTAATCATTGTCATTGTTAGAGGGATTGTCTTCAGGCTGAGCATTGTCTTTAGGTTGATTAGGTGTGGAGATGATAAGTTCCTCTTCAGGTTGAGCTTCAGAGGGTATGATTTCTCCAGTTCCCATAAGTTCGATTGATTCACTGGATGGAACTTCATCTAGCACATTTGGCAGGTGCTCTCTTTGTGAACCGTTAGTCTCATCGAACCGCACATCCACTGTTTCAACCACTTCATAATGAAAGAGATTGAAGACTCTGTAGGAGTGCGAATCCTTTCCATATCCAAGCATAAAACCCTCATGTGCTTTAGGTGCAAATTTTGAAGTGTGATGTGGATCCTTGATCCAGCACCTGGCGCCAAATACTCTGAAGTAACTGACATTTGGCTTCTTGCCAGTAAGGAGCTCATAAGATGTCTTGTTCAGAAGCTTGTGAAGATAAACACGGTTGATTGTATGGCATGTAGTATCAATGGCTTCAGGCCAGAATTTTCTTGGAGTCTTGTATTCATCAAGCATCGTTCGGGCCATCTCAATGAGTGTTCTGTTCTTGCGTTCGACGACGCCATTCTGCTGTGGAGTGTACGGAGCTAAGAATTCATGTGTGATGCCCAAAGTATCAAGATATGTATCAAGGCCAGTGTTCTTGAATTCAGTGCCATTGTCACTTCTGATGTGCTTTATCTTGGCGCCATAGTTGTTCATTGCTCGATTGGCGAAGCATCTGAAGACATCCTGCACTTCAGTCTTGTAGAGGATTATGTGCACCCAAGTATATCTAGAATAATCATCAACAATGACAAAGCCATAGAGACAAGTAGTAGTAGTAAGAGTTGAGTAATGAGTGGGACCGAAAAGATCCATGTGGAGCAGTTCGAAGGGTCGAGTTGTTGTCATGATTGTCTTCGAGGGATGCTTGGCCCTCGTCATCTTTCCTGCTTCACAGGCACCACCTAAGTGATCTTTCTTGAACTTGACGCCCTCGATGCCTATGACATACTTCTTCTTTGCAAGGGTGTGGAGGTTCCTCATGCCAGCATGCCCTAGCCTCCGATGCCAGAGCCAGCATTCTGAAGCTTTTGCCAGAAGACATACGGCAAGTTGTGGTCCTGCTGAGAAATCTACCACGTACAAATCATCTTTCCTATACCCTTCAAACACCAGAGACTTGTCAGATTCCATTAGAACAAGGCAACGATATTTTCCAAACATCACGATCATGTTTAAATCGCAAAGCATTGAGACAGACATTAAGTTGAAAACAAGGGATTCAACAAGCATGACTTTATCCATGTGTTGATCCTTTCAGATTGCAACTCTACCTAGACCCAATACCTTACTTTTACCAGTGTCAGCAAATGTGATGTGACTCTTGTCGGATGGACGTAAGGTTGAGTCCATAAGAAGGCTTCTCTTGCCAGTCATGTGATTGGTACACCCACTATTAATAATCCATTCTGAAGCTGCTGGTGTCGTACCCTACAGTGAAGTTAGGGGGATAGGCTTCACGAAGAGAATTGTGAAGCAAAAACATTTGATGAACCAGTGGGTTATGAAAGCTTAGATCGAGATTTGGACTGATAGGGCGAGTAGCAAGCGATTCAGGAACAAAGTACATAATAAGACCATTCGGGCATTTGATCTTGCGCCCTACAAGATGTTTAAGGTCCCCAGCAATAGCGTCAGAGGATTTTGGTTTTCTGCTGGAGAACCTTCCCTGCAAAATAGAGTTAAGCTTTCTTAGCCACCCACATCTTCAAGGGTGGCTTAGAAGCAATAACTCTAAGTGCAGCATCTGAGAACTTGGCTTTGGAGCCCTAGCAAAAAGTCTTGCAGGAGGACAATAGTACTCATAAGAATAAGCAGAATAGTTCTTGGTCTTATGAACATGGCGGTTGGATGAACCGCGCTCATATTCATAGGCCTGAGTATGGCTTCCCTGCAAAACATTTGCGTTAGTGCGACTCAGGTGAGTCCTTTGTCTGTATGAAGCCTTTGGACCGTATGAAGCTTGTGGTCTAGTGTTTATCTTCTTCACCTGTGATGTCATGATGACATTCACAGGAAGATTCTCCAAACGATGGCACCCAGATCTTCTTCACAGGCGGTCCATTCCTGCAGTTAGTACCAATATACCTGGCAAACACTTCACCATTCTGATTCTCAAATAGTTTATAGTTTACATCAAAGGATTCATCAATAACGATGGGATTACCACAAGTGAAGCCAGATAGGGTGGATGGATCTGCTGAGGGTTCCTTTGCAGCAACCCATGTGGTTTTGGGGTACTGCTCAGGTTTCGAGTAAGAGCCATCAGCATTCATTTTCCTTTCGAACCCAACACCCTCTTTCCTAGGGTTTCGGTTCAGGATCTGCCTTTTGAGGACATCACATAGTGTCTGATGCCCTTTGAGACTTTTGTACATCCCTGTTTCAAGCAGTGTCTTCAACCTAGCATTCTCATCAGCAATAGCAGTGGTATCCTCAGTGGAGGGGTTAGTTACCACATCAACAATTGAAGATATTGCAATAGTAGCAGCAGTAGAACATTCAGCAACAGAGGTAGTGTTATCACGCTCAATGCATTTAAGACATGGTGGTTCAAATCCTTCCTGAGCGGAACTGATCTGTTTGGCGCGAAGTGACTCGTTTTCCTTTTGAAGATCTTCATGAGCCGCTCTCAATTTCTCAAGATATTGCTTCCTTTGAAGATAATCAGAGGAATGCCTTTCATGAGTTGTTGAGAGCGTTTCATGACGACTTTCAAGTTCCTCATACTTAACATGAAGATTTTTTATGTCTTCAATTAAGGACTGAGATCGAGTCATTTCAGCGTCTAGCAGATCATCGCTTTTGTCTAACAGTTGTTGAATACGTTCCCTAGCTTTCTGTTGTTCAGTTGCAATTTTAGCAAGTGTTTCGTAGCTGGGTTTGGAATCACAATCAGAGTCATCTTCACTAGATGTTTGATAGTGAGTAGTGTGTGTGTTTACCTTGGCACCGCGTGCCATGAAGCAGTAGGTAGGAGCGGAGTAGTCCTTGTCAGTTGCATCGGTGTCGGTGATGAAGTCGTTGTCTTCAGTGTTGAAGATGGACTTGGCAATGTATGCTGTAGCCAGACTCGCAACGCCAGAATCGGACTCCTCCTCAGACTCCACCTCCGCCTCCTCAGAAGCAGACTCCTCCTCTGAATCCATTTCCTTGCCAACAAATGCACGTGCCTTGCCAGATGAGCTCTTCTTGTGTGATGAAGACTTGGAGGAAGACTTGTAAGAAGACTTTCAGTATTTCTTCTTCTTGTCGTCCAAGTCATACTCCTTGCTCTTCTTCTTCTTGCTGTTCTCATTGTCCCACTGCGGACACTCAGAGATGTAGTGGCCAGGTTTCTTGCACTTGTGGCATGATCTTTTCTTGTAGTCATAAGCAGAAGCTTCATCATTCCTTGAGCTTGATCGTGAAGACTTTCTGAAGCCTTTCTTCTTGGTAAATTTTTGGAACTTATTCACAAGCATAGCAAGCTCCTTTCCAATGTCTTCAGGATCATGAGAAATGCTGTCGGATTCTTCTTCAGATGTGGAGACAGCTTTTGCCTTCAAGGCACGAGTTCGCCCATAGTTGGGACCGTAGATGTCTCTTTTCTCAGAAAGCTGAAACTCGTGTGTGTTGAGCCTCTCAACTATGTCAGACGGATCGAGTGTCTTGAAGTCAGGACGTTCTTGAATCATCAGGTCTAGGGTGTCAAACGAGCTGTTAAGTGATCTCAAGAGTGTCATGAAGCTCATTTGTGATATCAGTGAGTCGATCAAATGTGAGTTGGACGTTCTCATTGTCATTTCTCTTGAAGCGGTTGAAGAGGTTGCGAAGGACGCTGATTCTCTGATCTCTCTGGGTTGAGACGCCTTCATTGACCTTGGAGAGCCAGTCCTATACTAGCTTAGATGTTTCCAAAGCACTTACACGGCCATACTGTCCTTTGGTCAGATGACCAAAGATGATATTCTTGGCAATGAAGTCCAGTTGAACGAACTTCTTGACATCAGCAGTGGTGACACCTTCACCAGCCTTAGGAACGCCATTCTTGACGACATACCATAGGTCGAAATCAATGGCTTCAAGATGCATGCGCATCTTATTCTTCCAGTAGGGATATTCAGTTCCATCGAAGACGGGACATGCAGCGGAGACTTTGATTATCCCTGCAGTCGACATAGCTAAAACTCCAGGTGGTTAAACCGAATCACACAGAACAAGGGAGTACCTTGCTCTGATACCAATTGAAAGTGCATTATATCGACTAGAGGGGGGGTGAATAGGCGATTTTTATGGAAGTCTTCACAACGTGGAAGTTTCGAAGACAAACGATAGAAATAGACCTATTACCATGCAGCGGAAGGTAGACTACACTAGGTAAACCATAGTCAAGTATTCACTGAAGTGAAAGCACAATGACCTATAGCAGCTAGGTAGTAAGGATCAGGTAGGAAGATATTATGAAGCCAATCAGAACAAGAAGTCACTTAGTGAAGAGAAAAGATAGTGCAATCATACAATGACTTCGCAAGGACCAACAGTAAGTAAAGGGAAGGGAAGGATGAAACCAGTGACTTGTTGAAGACAATGATTTGTTAGACCAGTTCCAGTTGCTGTGACAACTGTACGTCTGGTTAGGGCGGCTAGGTATTTAAACCTGAGGACACATAGTCCCGGACACCCAGTCCTGAACACACAGCTCAGGACACCCAGTCCTCACCGTATTCCCCTTGAGCTAAGGTCACACAGACCTCGCCCAATCACTCTAGTAAGTCTTCAAGGTAGACTCCCAAACCTTCACAGACTTCGTTCACCGGTGATCCACAATGACTCTTGGATGCTCACACGCGACACCTAACCGGCTGGAGGATTCACAGTCCTCAAGTGTAATAAGTCTTCAGATCACACAGACAGGAAGACTTAAGTGATGCCTAACACTCTTTGGCTCTGGGTGGTTAGGGCTTTATCCTCGCAAGGAATTCTCTCTCAAAGGCTTCGAGGTGGGTTGCTCTCAAACGATAAAAGCCGTATTCTAACTCTAAGCAGCCAACCGTTTATGGTTGTAGGGGGTGGGCTATTTATAGCCACTAGGCAACCCGACCTGATTTGTCCGAAATGACCCTGGGTCAGTAAGGAACTGACACGTGTTCCTACAGTCAGATTTCAAACACACGCGGCAACTTTACTTGGGCTACAAGCAAAGCTGACTTGTCCGACTCTGGACAAGATTCGCTCTCATAGTCTTCACTCGAAGACATAGGTTTTGGTTAAGCATCACTTCAGTCATTCTGACTGGTTCCCTTGGACCCCACTTAACAGCACAGTGGTTCCTATGACTCAACAAAGAAGAAAAAGAACTATGAAAGATCTAAGTCTTCGAGCTCCATAGGCTTCATGCGATGTCTTCTCTTGTCATAGTCTACAATGTGAATATCTTCACATACCACCTTTGACATCAATGTCTTCATAAATTTTTAGGGGTCATCTCTGGTAGGAAAACTGAATCAATGAGGGACTTCTACCTGGGTTATCCTGCAATTCTCACAAACACATTAGTCCCTCAACTAGGTTTGTCATCAATACTCCAAAACCAACTAGGGGTGGGACTAGATGCACTTACACTTGGTATCAGAGCAGGTCTGGTTGTAGGATTCCCTAGCCCACATGAATGTCAGAATGCGGTCGTATAGAGCCCCGTTGGTTTGGTGCACTTGATTGTTGTATTTTTTTGTTGCATAGCGTGCATATAGTTTATCATTTAGTCGCTAATAGTCATCTTGTGAGTGTAGGTGGCATCTGTTTCGATCCACTAACTGCACCCTCTTTCTTAGCATACCTGCCCCTTGGTGTTAAGCAACCACATCATCATCCAGGCCCTCCATCTCGCCCCTTGGCAACCCTTGCTGATCTTTTTTATCAGAAAAGGGCAATGCCATTAAACCTAGTCTTCCACTGTTATCTTGCCCTGTCATTTCATTCTTTGGAAGGGTACGATTCCCTTCGTATGATTGATGATGAGGTACTCGTGACTTCCGTGTCTCGCTGCACGATCGCCAAGTCCGTCCTCGTCTCCGTATCTATCCAGATCCAACCAGTGTTTAGCCAGCGCTTGGTGTAGCCTTGGTTACGCCAACTCTTTCCACACACAGACTCACTTTCGTGCACACCGCCACAGCATATTAGACCATAGTACCAGAGCTTCAGTGACTACTGTGTTCTTAGGTATGCATGAATATTATTGCGTGAGTAGTAGTAATATGTGCTGATTGCTTTATTTTATTAGTGTGCCTGTGTGCTTTTGTTTTCATCGTTTCTTTTGTTTATTTCTTTGGGCCTTCAGTGTTACAAATTTTCCCCTTATTAAATTTGCTCATCAACTGACACTGGACCTGAAGAATCAGCAAGGAATGCATATATTTGGAAACTCAGCTATACAGAATGGAATTATCAGCAGACTGAAGTGAAATTGGAATATCTTGTATGAATGCAAAAGAAATCATGAATGGACTGTCAGTATCAAGTTTGCATCAGTATGGAATTCTCAGCCGACTGCATTGAGATCTAGGGATATCTGATCATGATACGGATAATCAGGTTTGCCTCAGTGTGCACACTTCATAGCAGAAATGATCAAGAAGATAAGCTATGTGCAAGATTGACAGTATATGGCAGTACATCTCAAGAATCAGATCTGCAACAGTTCAGCCAGAAAGCAAGTCTGCCTCGGGAATCAGATTTTCACATATAAGCAGTCAGCATACCACCAAGGTCTTGCAAGTCACTCGAAAGCAGATTTGACAGGCACATGAGGATTGTTAAAAGAAGGAAGCCAGCTATACACCACAGTGTGACAAAGGAATGAGCTCAGTACAAGTACATGTGAACCTGGAAGATGATCCTAATGAGACCTTGTCTTCCTTCTCCAGTAACGGCACCACGCCTGTGATCTGAGCCATTTTTAGCTATCCGGGGTGGATGTTGACTTTTATTTCTCTCTTTAATGAATGTCATGAGTTTTGAGCTGCTTTACGGCCATCTCATACAGCTGTTGAGTTTCTTTTTGTGACAGTAGCCCTATAGCTGCTTTTGGCTATTTTAGGGAGCTGCCACTTTCTTCTTATCGACTTGGTCTCCTGCTATGAGCTGCTTTTCAGCCGTCCTGAGCCGTGGTTTAGTTATCTCAGTAGTGTCCCAGATCTGAGTTGTAAATACCGTTCTGGTGGCTACTGATTTATTTGCTGATTTTTTGCAAGGGTTCGGATTATCATTTTCCTACGGTCAGAACTTGAGAGGTGATGAACCAGCAATTGCAATAATTCTACCATGTCAAGAAATGAGGATAAGAGTACGCATGTCAGAATATTGCACCCGACAGAATCCATGGTCACATGAAGAAGCAATATGACCGAGCTTTTTCAGCCAAGGATCCAGACAAGAAAAACAGTAATTGAGTAGCAAGACCGGTGATGAAGTTATGAAAATGGTTGCAAGACCCACATGGTGCAGATACCCGGACAGTTTGAGTCAGTATGGATCACCATGGATATTCACCTAAGGTGAGTCTGCTCGATTTTGGTAAGGGCTTCATATCCAGACGACCCGTTCAGTTAACAATATCTGCTCAGATTTTTCAGTATCAGGTATCTGAATCTGTGAAGTCAGACCAAAGGTCAAATCAACAGTGTGACTCCAGCAACTGTGGTAAAGCATCGCACAACCTACTATCCCCATGGATATGCCGACATAATGAATAATAAGGATGTCAAGAAACAGTTTTGAGGCATGTACCTTCACTTATGAGGATTATCAAAGGATAGCCTGTTGTGAGCCAAATTCTTCTGCCAGAACCACCGTTAGTCGAGTATGTGGATATTATCATGTTAGATCGTACCCCTTCATGCTGGCCCCGGCAAGCAAAAGTTGAATATTTGGAACGGATCTGATACTCCAGAAGGTGAATCCAGTTAAGACACTACAAAAAAAAGTCACATCCGTGACATTTTGGTCCGAATGAAAAAAAATTATGTCATACTTATGACACTTCTATGACGATAATTGTGACAAAACCCGGTATCATCATAGATGTGGTGGGGTCCTACTTCTATGACAAAAAATCATGACAGAAAATGATCTTTTCATCCTGAGCAGGCCGGAGACGCAGCTGCATAACATTCTTTAGGCTGTCCATGACGGAAAAACCGTGGTAGAAGCGAGGGCGTGGAAAATATCGGGGAGTCCTCAGTTACGGTGGGTGGTCGGGGGCCGAGCGATGTGCGTTTCTCTCGTACGTACGCGCGCGTGTGTGAGGCTTTGGGCTCTAACTGAACTCGAGCGACTCGTTGCGCTCTAACTGAGCCCGAGCGATAGCACTACAGGCTACGCGTTACTGAACCCGAGCGATGGATCGATGGCTGTTAACTGAACCCGATTGAGCGACTCCTTCGCTACTGCTGCTAACTAAAGCCGATCAATGCTGCCTCTGGATAAACAGTGAGCTTTGCGGGGGGGGGGGGGGGGGGGGTTGCATGAACAGTTCCCTGTGGGGGTGGATGAACAGGACCTCATGGTGTTGCCTCTGGATGAACGGTACCCCGATCGATCGAGTCGGTTGGGGCTGGATGAACAGGACCCCGTGGAGGGCAAGATGAACAGGACCACCCCCTGGAGGGCAGGATGAACAGTAGATGGTGGAGGGCAGGATGAACAATAACCCATGGAGGGGTGGTTGAATAGGAGCCCGTGGAGAGGGCTGGTTGAAAAGTAGCTGATGGAGTAGCGCGCGGTGGAGGCTGGATGAACAGGAGCCCGTGGATGAATAGTCGCAGGTAGAGGCTGGAGGAGGTCGACGGTGGATTAACAGTAGCCCGTGGAGGCTGGAGGGGGTCGACAGTGGAGATGAATAGTATCCCTTGCAGTCCCGTTTTGCGGTACGCCACACCCCTCCCGATGGACAGGACCCCCGTTTCGACCGTAGCGCTCCAACACAAGTCTGTTTCCTCCGTTTTACGGTACGCCACACCCCTCCCGATCAACAGGGCCCCCGTTTCCACCGTAGGAGGTCCGGTTCCTTCGTTTTGCGGTACGCCAGACCCCTCCCGATGAATATGATCCCGTTTCGAGTGTGGCCGGTTGAACACAAGGCCGTTTTCTCCATTCTGCGGTACGCCAGGCCTCGTTTCCATTTGCTGTTCCGTCTAAGCCCTCCCGATGAACACGACGACGCATTCTGTTCCGACCCAGCCAGTTGGCTCCCCATGGACACGAAACGATGTTGTTTTTCCGTTCTGACCCAGCCATGTACACGAGCCCTGGCCGTACGTATGCGCGAGTAGGCATTTGATACCCTGCCCGTATGTACGTACGTGGCCATATTTTCTTTGTTGCACACTGGTCTCTACTATGACACGTGCACACCTCTACATCGACCAGTATGTACGTACACGTTCGCGACCAGAATGGCAGCGCTACATACGCTTTGACCAGGTGGGTCCCAACTATCAGGCACTTCCTTGCATGCGAAGATGTAGCTGGTGGGTCCTAGTAGTCAGGGGGCGAATTGTTTTTTTTTTGCCCGGACGCACTTCCTTCCGTGCGAAGATGTAGCTGGTGGGTCCCAGCAGTCAGGGGGAATTTTTTTTTCGCGGAATACGGTGGCCCATCCGGTGGGTCCCTGCTGTTAGGTGGAGGAATAATTATTTTGCGCTTAATAAGGAGGCACTTCCTTGCTGCGGCCGTGGACCTAGCTGTCAGCCTCTCGACGTACAGTCCACGTCCGATGGAATCCGTTCCTTGACCACGTTGACCACGCCGTGCCGAGAGCACCAGGGCGGTGGACAACGGCGAGGCCTAGGAAGGGGACGACATGGAACCGGGGAAGACGTGACAGTGTATGCCCATGCATAGAGGAGTACGAGGGTTCACTGGTTCGCTGCAGCGTGAGGCTGCCGTCGCGGCAGAATAACAGGGGGTGTGGGTGAGTATAGGGATGGCCTGGTGTAACTCCCCGGACACAACCGCCGGTGGTCGTTACTCCTGGCGGGATCTAGACTGGCCCCACAGATCAATACTAGTCTTTTCTGCGCACTTTGTAATCAGTCGTGCGCACCCGGGAGCAACTTCCCAGTCGGTCACCCATCCTGAAATTACACCGAGCTGAGCACGCTTAACTTTGGAGTTCTATCCGAATGGGCTTCCGGAAAAGAAGGAATTCCTTATTGATATTAGTAGTCTATCATCCCTATTAAGCCAGGCTATCACATACACCCCTACTCAGTGGAACCGACGTCCTCGTCGGGCCACAGGAACATTCCTTCTTGGTACATATGTCTGTGCATCCTGCCCGGTACATGTGCCACATCGGGTGCCACGACGGGTCACAAACGTCATGAACAACATGACCGCACACCTGTCCACAAACATCCATGTAACCGCGAGTGTCGGCTCTGAAACCAACTTGTAACGCCCCGGACAGACCCGCCGGTGGTCGTTACTCCTGGCGGGATCTAGACTGGCCCCACAGATCAATACTAGTCTTTTCTGCGCACTTTGTCCTCACTCATGCGCACCCGGGAGCATCTTCTCGGTCGGTCACCCATCCTGAAATTACTCCAAGCTGAGCACGCTTAACTTTGGAGTTCTGTTCGAATGGGCTTTCGGAAAATAAGGAATTCCTTATTGATATGAGTAGTCTATCATCCCTATTAAGCCAGGCTATCACACCTAGCCAGCATGGGAATAGTAGGGGGCAGTGAGGCCTCCGGGGCAGCACAGCCGGCCACGGGAGGCATGAGCATGCAGCACGACCGGCGCAGCTTTGGGCAGCTGGAGCAACAAGACCATAGGTCGAAGAAGCACTACGGCCGTTGGATGGACATCGTACGGTCACTTGAGCTACAATCGTTCATATTGACTAAGTTGACAAAGCACTGCGTCCCCGTCAACTTAGTAGGTCCACAAGTCAGCCTCCCACCAAGGTGGGTCCCAACTAGCAGGGGGAGTATTCATTTTTTGTGCGTAATAAGGAGGCACCTCCGGTGGGTCCGAGCTGATAGCGGGGGAACGTTTTTTTCGCCAAATACGGTGGTCCGTCCGGTGGGTCCCCGCTGTCAGGTGGAGGAATAATTATTTTCCGCCTAATAAGGAGGCACTTCCTTGACCACGTTCACCACGCCGCGCCGAGAGCACTAGGGCGATGGACGACGGCGAGGCCTAGGAAGGGGACGACGCGGAGCCGGGGAAGACGCGGCAGTGGATGCCCACGCGGAGAGGAGTATGAGGGTTCACTGGTTCGGCTGCGGTGTGAGGCTGCCATCGCTGCAGAATAACAGGGGGTGTGGGTGAGTGGAGGGATGCCCTGGCCAGCGGTGGGAGTAGTAGGGGCGGTGAGGCCTGCGGGGCAGTACAGACGGCCCCGGGAGGTAGGAGGAGGCGGCACGACCGGCGCTGCTTTGGGCGGCTGGAGCCAGAAGACCAGAGGTTGAAGAAGCACGACGGCCGTTGGATGGACATCGTACGGTCACTTCAACTAGAATCGTTTATATTGACTAAGTTGACAAAGCCCTTGGTACGCGTCAACTTAGCAGGCCCACAGGTTAGCTTCCGAAATGGTCAGCCCTAGATGTCAGGAGGAGGAATCATTTTTTAGCCGGGTGAAGCTAGAATATCCGAGATTGAAGAAGAAGCACGGCATCCATTGGATGGACATCCAACGGCCACTGCTGCTAGAAGCGTGTGTTGACTATAAGTTGACAATGCCTTGCATACGCGTCAACTCTTTTTTTGAGGGGATGCGTCAACTTAGTAAGGCCACAAGTGTGTCGTAGAGAACTTATAGCGCATTTGACTTTTGTAAGAATGTGCAGCCAATTTTTGAATTCTAATGCAATTTACTACAACCCATTTACAGTTTTTTAAAAGTACAGCCCATTTCAACCAACCGTTCAAAATAGAATTCAATAAAATTTCCCACATTTTGATGGCCGAAATATTTTTATCCCGAAATTTCTAGTCATATTAAATACAATTTCAATATAAATGTAAAAATCCAATGAAACATTGCGCTTGCAACAATTAATGAAATTAATATTTTCAATATCCAAAAATAATATTTTATAAAGTAATTACGTGTTTGGTGCATTTTTCATAGTTACTGCCTAGTTTTTATAATTTCATCCCATTTATTATTTCTTAAAGCCCATTTTGTAGTTAAGCCTAATGCATCCCTCCTAGGAAAGATTTGCAGCCCAGGGGGGCGGAGAATAACAACTTGACCTTGCCTGGGTATTCCTAAAAAAAGTATAGCTGAGCTAGCCATTTTGAGCTTGAAAAAAAATAATATCTGGGCTGGATATCTGGCATGGGCTAGATGGGCCATAGCCCGCCCAGTTAATAGCTGCGGCGATGTTTTCGTTGTTGTTTAGAGGAGAAAATTTAATATCTGGGATAAACATTGCTCAAGAAAAACTCTGAAGTGCTCACACCTCAAAAACACAAATACTGCTCGAGTTGTTTGGTCCCAGTTGTCGGCCGCTTTCTGTGCAATTCCCTCGTTTATTGACTACATAGGTTGACAATGGTGTGGGACCCTGATGTCAGGAAACCAGGAGGAAGCAAAAAAATTATTGTTTTATATACTAATAAGGAGGCACTTGCGTATGTGCGACTATGGCCCTGGTGGGTCCCCACTGTCATCCTCTCCAATTAAAGTCATCTCGTCATCCTCATGTCCGTTGACCATGTTGACAACGCGAGATGGTGGCGCCACGGCGAGCGCAACAACTCGAAGGACGACGGAGAGGGCCTCGCGGGCCCTATGGATGGTCTGATACAGCGCCCGCTGCTCATTCGGGAAGCCAGGATCATTGGGCCACATGTCCGCGATGGCATTGTCGTTCGCTTGTTCACCGGTGCTCGTTGAGGAGACGGAAGTTGCAGCACAGGTCCTCCTGCGCTGGTAGCTCTTCCGCCATTAGGGCGTCGAAGTGCGGCCGCACCTGCTCTATGGTGAAAACAACATGAACCGGCTTGGACAGTGGGGCCGACTCCTGGTCGGAAGCTACGTCCATCGCCTGATTGTCGTCGCTCAGCTCAGTGAGGTAGCTGGTGAGCCAGCATGTCCGGCTGCTGGACCGACCCGCTGCCAAGCATGAGTCTGACTACCCTGGACCACCCAGACCGCCTCCCTCGCCCGCGCGTGCTTTCCGCCCGAAATGGTCGGCGCCGCCCGCCCCGCTTCCCGGTGCATGTGATTGCTCCACCTTCAAACGACACAAGTGACGTCCGTCCGTCCGTCCCTCTGCGGTTACCGAGGCAGCTACTCCGGCGCCACATGTCCGTCCCTCCGTCGCCCACCATTGCTATATAAACTGCTGCACCGACCATACTCGCAGTCATCCGCATTCGTTCCTATTCTCCTGTGCATGCCACTACTGCCCACCATGGCTTCCTCGCGCTGTAGCGCTCTTCGGGACGGGCGGACGACGAACCACAAAGGAGATGGCAGCCATTGCTGCCCACTGGCTGGTTGGCAGGCAACCGGAGGACGACGATGTCCCAATGGAGAACATGGTAGTCGATGATCCGGTGCCAACCCCTCCTCCGTGCCATCCTCGCCGCAGCATTGCACCATGACCATCGGCGAGGCCCGTGCCCAATATATGGACACGGTGAGGCAGAAGCGTGAGGAGCAGCTCCGGGAGGTGCAGGACGACACCGCCTACAACCACCATCTCCTCCAGGAGCACCTGCAGGCGGAGGAGCAGATCGCCGCGTAGCGGGCGGAGTAGGAGGTGTTGCTCGACTCATACCGCTCGGCCCGCGAGGGCCGCCTCGAGCGCTGGCGGTACCGCATGCGGGTGGTAGAGGCTGCGACCGCCTACAAAGAGGGCGATGAAGCGGGCGAGGTGCTGTTTGACGAGACCGAGGACGAGGCAGAGGACAACACTGGCTCCGATGAGTCCCCGCTCCACTGGCGTCGACGAGGCCCTGCTCCGCCGAGGTCCCGCAGCGCCAACAACGAGGCAGAGGACACCACTGGCTCCGCCGAGGCCCCACCCTGCTGGCAACGAGGGGGAGGATTTCCCCCGCTCCACCGAGGCGCCGCCCGCCGACAACGAGACAGAGGACATCACCGGCTCCGCCGAGGCCCCGCCCCGCTGCCAGCGAGGCCGTGCCACACAGAAAACGAGGAAGAGTAGAACACGGTAGGTCGCCGCCGCTCGGGTCCAAGTAAGGCCACTGCTGCTACCCTCGGTTGAAGCCAAGCTAGGCAGGTTGACCATTGATGGCCGGTTAGCTTCTTGGCGGCGACGTGGAGTCGGAGAGCTATGTTGGAGAAGGACACTACTTCTACTTAACTGCTGGTGCAGTTGGCTGACTGACACGTGGGCCCAATAGGCATCTGGGCCATATGTCAGTTACGCAACTTCACCTGCAGTTAAGTCACTGAAGCTTCTGTTCGGCTCAGCAGGACACAGGTGGGTAGCTTCGGTTAATTAATTATACCTCCAACGCACCCCTTTTTAGTTGAAGAATGTATGAAATGTTATGAAATTTGGCATGTTTATATGAAATCCGACCATGTATGAATGAATTTATTTCGATTAGTTCGAATTCTTGTATCACTGGCATTGGATGAACATGCAAAACAATACGTACTAGCATTATTCCTAGCGTGATCACCTCGTTTGCAGCAGTTTCACATGTACTCCCTCCGATCCTTTCTAGTTTGCATACAAGTTTACTCTGCAGTCAAAGTATCTCTACTTTGACCAATCTTATAGAAAGAAGTATGCACTTTCACAATGTGCGAAGTAAAAAGGAACAGAAGGAGTACAAATAGTTTGAGCAGCTTTTTCGGGTTGTTGTACCTTGAAATCAAACATAGGCCTGGCAATTCATAGAGAACATTCAAAACAATCGATGATGATGCATCTCAGCAATTCACATGTCAGAGCCAACATTTACTTAACAACTAAAGAATAAAGAAAAAATGGATCGACGCTGCTGACAGCAAAGGCCGTCCCATTCGAAAATATCAAACGCATGTCTTCTTGCTAAAATCAATGAGCAAAATTTGACAAGGTTTTCCCATTACAAAATATCAAATGCGTACGATTGTGGAATGCGCAGGGTTTGCCATCGGTTCAGACATTGACATGGCACCTCGTGCTAAATAAACCAGCTCTTCTTTTTGTGCAGTTCCACAAAAATCAACCAAATTCGCATGTAGCTTGTATGATTTCGCCCTTATATGTTGCAACACCTTGAACTTATCGGGACCTCCTTTCTTGTGGTGGAAATGAATGATTCGATGTATTCATGAACATTTTGTGCAGTTCCCATTGAAATCAAGCTGAGCACCCTGTTTGCACAAATACAAAAAAGTGATTAGTATAAAGCAAACTTTACTATGAATTGACAGTTTAAACAGGCACTGACATGGTCCATGTAGAGCACACTTTTCAAAAAATGGAACTCACTGGAAAGAATCCTAGAACAACATTGTACTCGCGCATCACAGCAAGAAAATGGAGACTTGTCAGTCCTTTTGAGATGAAGTTAGTTTGGTCTTGTGTGGGGTAATTTAACCATCCTTCAAATACTCCTGATGAGAATATAGACAGGGCTTCTTCATCCTGGCATAATCGGAACTAGTCACTTCACGTACTCCATATTCTTCTTCAGAGGAGGATGATCCTGTTGTGCAAACACAAGAGGATAACTAAATGCTAGCATCCCTATTTGCTTGAAAAAAGGAAAGGAAGTATTTAAAACACCACAGATGAAGCACTTCTCAAGGACAATACCACTTTTTGATGACAATATCTAAACAGTAGCACAACACCAATAGAGATGACAAAGCTCAATCATATGGATGATATTAGTGGGCGAGTACCAACCTTTGTGAAATATAATTATCTTACCTCAATGGGATATTGCAGTGCACATACGGATTGGATGTCTTGTCTCCATTTGTGCAGTTCACTAAAATCAAGCAACATTAGCAAACAAGTAGCACAACATATGAAAGCACACCGCAGAATCATGTGAAAGAAGGCTAGTATTGACCTCTGATGACGCGGAATTCAAACGACTCACAAGAATAAGATCTGAACCAAATTTGCCAACACGGATAGGAAGTAAGATCTCCTCTTGTGCAGTTCCACTAAGATCAAGCAATAAACCAACGTTGTCTGTGTGGCATTTTGGTTGAACTTAACAAAACACTCTTAAAACAATAGTGTTTTGTGCAGTGCAACAAAAGGTCACAATGGCAACAAGGTGAACTAGATAACCCTGTTTACACAGAGGTGCAAAGGAAACAACTAGTGGTCAATAATGGTGGATGACACAGAAGCCAACAAAAAGAAGCATCTACCTTACCTAAATGGGAACGAGAGCAAGACAGTAGCATTTCTCAAACTGTGGCATTGATTAATATTAACGGAGAGGTTATATTAACAATAAAATTCGTTAAACATGTAATTTGATATTAACGGTGGCATTGCATCAATTTTCCAGCGGCATTATTAGAGGGTGCTTGTTTACAGGGACATTTTGGTGGAGGGACTAAAAAAACTTTGTGTCAGTCCCATCTAAACCAAATAGGAGGGACTTTTAGGGACTAAAAGTGGGCATTTGGGACTAAAGAAAGAAGACCCCGAGGGAGAGTCTTTTTGGGACTTTTTCCAACAGTTGCCCCTGCCACGCATCGCACCTTGTGTCTATTAGTTCATTACTAGGGGTAAAATGGTCTTTTAGCATGTCATTTAATAACCTCTAGTCCATGTTTAGTCCCTGGAACCAAGCAGGTAGGGACTAGGGAGTTTTTAACCAAATAGGGCCTTAGATTAACAATAGCTAAAGAGTTGCACGGGATAGTGGACGCACCAGCACCATATGCATCCACCGATGTACTGGGGTGATGCACAGTTTGTTGCAACAAAGAACAAACAACCAAGGAGCATATTTGTGTTGGTCCCAGTTTTGTTATCTTTGGACACCTTTCCCTATGTGAGCACAACAAATCTAGTCCTGCTCAAACTCTACATCCTTGTCCCCTAAAACAAAAGATCAGTTTGTTACAGATGTTTGTACTACATTTGTCATTGTTTTCCCTTTTCGACCAACGTAGGTGCTGGATAGCCAGTCTATACTAGTACTTTCCCAACTTCCTTTCCTCTGTGAACCACGTCCTAGATATATGCTATACAACTTTCCCCACAGCTTTCCCCCATTCCTGTCCTCTTTGAACCACACCTTAGATTCATGCGATACAACTTTACCCACTACTTTCCCCCTTCCTTTCCTCTTTGAACCACGTCCTTGATTCATGCTATACAACTTTTCCCACTACTTTCTCCCATTTCTTTCCTCTTTTAACCACGTCCTAGATTCATGGTATACAGCTTTCCCCACTACTTTCCTGTTTGATCAACACCTAGATTCGAGTGCAGAAGCGGAAAAATCCCACATGCAGTGGTACGTCTCCAACGTATCTATAATTTTTGATTGCTCCATGCTATATTATCTACTGTTTTGGACATTATTGGGCTTTATTATCCACTTTTATATTATTTTTAGGACTAACCTATTAATTGGAGGCCCAACCTAGAATTGCTGTTTTTTGCCTGTTTTAGGGTTTCGAAGAAAAGGAATATCAAACAAAGTCCAAACAGAATTAAACCTTCGGGAACGTGATTTTCTCAAAGAACAAGACCCAGGAGACTTAGACCCTACGTCAAGACACAAAAGAGGAGGCCACGAGGTAGGGAGCGCGCCTACCCCCCCCCCCCAGGCGCGCCCTCCACCCAGCCATAGCAATAATGGATTTTCAGAATTTTTTGATCTTGATGCTAAAATTGATAAAAGTGGGATTGAAGAAATTAAAACCCTAGATGTTGCTACACCCACTATTATGGATTTCAAGGAACTTAACTATGAAAATTGCTCTTTGATTGATTGTATTTCCTTGTTGCAATCCATGCTAAATTCTCCTCACACTTATAGTCAAAATAAAGCGTTTACTAAACATGTCGTTGATGCCTTGATGCAATCTTATGAAGAAAAACTTGAATTGGAAGTTTCTATCCCTAGAAAACTCTATGATGAGTGGGAACCAACTATTAAAATTAAAATTAAATATCATGAATGCTATGCTTTATGTGATTTGGGTGCTAGTGTTTCCACGATTCCAAAGACTTTGTGTGATTTGTTTGGTTTCCGTGATTTTGATGATTGCTCTCTAAATTTGCACCTTGAGGATTCAACTATTAAGAAACCTATGGGAAGAATTAATGATGTTCTTATTGTTGCAAATAGGAATTATGTGCCCATAGATTTTATTGTTCTTGACATAGATTGCAATCCTTCATGTCCTATTATTCTTGGTAGACCTTTCCTTAGAACGATTGGTGCAATTATTGATATGAAGGAAGGAAATATTAGATTCCAATTTCCATTAAGGAAAGCCATGGAACACTTTACTAGAAGGAAAATTAAATTACCTTATGTATCTATTATGATATCCACTTATGGATTGCCTACCAAAGATGGCAATACCTAGATCTATCCTTGCTTGTTATGCCTAGCTTGGGGCGTTAAACAATAGCGCTTGTTGGGAGGCAACCCAATTTTATTTTTTATTACTTGATTTTTTTTCTCCTGTTTATTAATAAATAATTTATCTAGCCTCTGTTTAGGTTGTGTTTTTTGTGTGTTTAATTAGTGTTTGTGCCAAGTAGAACCGTTGGGAAGACTTGGGGAAAGTCTTGTTACACTTACTGTAAAAAACAAAAACTTTAGCGCTCACGAGACCTGCTACCATTTTTATTTGGAAAGTGCCATTTAGTTAATTCTTTTTGAAGATGATTAATAGATAAATTCCTCAAGTCCAGAAACGTATTTTAGAATTTTTGGGGTTCCAGATATTGCGCTAGCTACAGATTACTACAGACTGTTCTGTTTTTGACAGACTCTGTTTTTCGTGTGTTGTTTGCTTATTTTGATGTATCTATGACTAGTAAAATAGTTTATAAACCATAGAGAAGTTGGAATACAGTAGGTTTAACACCCATATAAATAAATAATGAGTTCATTACAGTACCTTGAAGTGGTCTTTTGTGTTCTTTCGCTAACGGAGCTCACGAGAGTTTCTACTTTGAGTTTTGTGTTGTGAAGTTTTCAAGTTTTAGGTAAAGATTTGATGGATTATTGGACAAGGAGTGGCAAGAGCCTAAGATTGGGGATGCCCATGGAACCCCCAAGATAATCTAAGGACACCTAAAAGACAAAGCTTGGGGATGCCCTGGAAGGCATCCCCTCTTTCGTCTACTTCTATCGGTAACTTTACTTGGAGCTATATTTTTATTCACCACATGATATGTGTTTTGCTTGGAGCGTATTGTATGATTTGAGTCTTTACTTTTTAGCTTACCACAATCATCCTTGCTGCACACACCTTTTGAGAGAGCCATACATGATTTGGAATTTGTTAGAATACTCTATGTGCTTCGCTTATATCTTTTGAGTTATATAGTTTTGCTCTAGTACATCACCTATATCTTTTAGAGCACGGTGGTGGATTTGTTTTATAGAAACTATTGATCTCTCATCCTTCATTTAGATTATTTCGAGAGTCTTAAATAGCATGGTAATTTTCTTAAAATCCTAATATGATAGGTATTCAAGATTAGTAAATTTTTCTTATGAGTTCTTTGAATACTAAGAGAAGTTTGATGCTTGATGATTGTTTTGAGATATGGAGGTAATAATATCAAAGTCGTGCTAGTTGAGTAGTTGTGAAATTGAGAAATGCTTGTGTTGAACTTTGCAAGTCCCGTAGCATGCACGTATGGTAAACGTTATGCAACAAATTTGAAACATGAGGACTTATTTGATTGTCCTCCTTATGAGTGGCGGTCGGGGATGAGCGATGGTCTTTTCCTATCAATCTATCCCCCCTGGAGCATGCGCGTAGTGCCGAGGTTTTTGATGACTTGTAGATTTTTGCAATAAGTATGTGAGTTCTTTATGACTAATACCGTGCATTGCCCTTTCACACATTGAGAGTTGGCGCAAAATTCGCTGGTGCATCCAAACCCCATGATATGATATGCCCTTTGACACATAAACCTCCTTATATCTTCCTCAAAACAGCCACCATACCTACCTATTATGGCATTTCCATAGCCATTCCGAGATAGGTTGCCATGCAACTTTCCACCATTCCGTTTATCATGACACATTCATTATTGTCATATTGCTTAGCATGATCATGTAGTTGACATAGTATTTGTGGCAAAGCCACCGTTCATAATTCTTTCATACATGTCACTCTTGGATTTGTGGCAAACTACACCGCCGGAGGCATTCATATAGAGTCATCTTTTGTTCTAGTATCGAGTTGTAATCATTGAGTTGTAAATAAATAGAAGTGTGATGATCATCATTTTCTAGAGCGTTGTCCCAAGTGAGGAATTATAAAAAAGAGATAAAGGCCATATATATAAAAAAAGAAAGGCCAAATAAAAAAACGAGAGAAAAAGAGAGAAGGGACAATGTTACTATCCTTTGCCACACTTGTGCTTCAAAGTAGCACCGTAATCTTCATGATAGAGAGTCTCTTGCTTTGTCACTTTCATATACTAGTGGGAATTTTCATTATAGAACTTGGTTTGTATATTCCAACAATGGGCCTCCTCAAGTGCCCTAGGTCTTCGTGAGTAAGCAAGTTGGATGCACACCCACTTAGTTTCTTTTGTTTAGCTTTCATACATTTATAGCTCTAGTGCATCTGTTGCATGGCAATCCCTACTCCTTGCATTAACATCAATCGGTGGGCATCTCCATAGCCCATTGATTAGCCTCGTTGATGTAAGACTTTCTCCTTTTTTGTCTTCTCCACATAACCCCCCTCATTATATTCTATTCCACCCATAGTGCTATGTCCATGGCTCACGCTCATATATTGCGTGAAAGTTTATAGGTTTGAGATTACTAAAGTATGAAACAATTTCTTGGCTTGTCATCGGGGTTGTGCATGATGAGAGCATTCTTGTGTGATGAAAATGGAGCATGACTAAACTATATGATTTTGTAGGGATGAACTTTCTTTGGCCATGTTATTTTGAGAAGACATAATAGCTTTGTTAGTATGCTTGAAGTATTATTATTTTTTTGTCAATATGAACTTTTGTCATGAATCTTTCGGATCTGAATATTCATACCACAATTAAGAAGAATTACATTAAAATTATGCCAAGTAGCACTCCGCATCAAAAATTCTGTTTTTATCATTTACCCAGTCAACGACGAGCATGAATTAAGCATGGGGATGCTTGATATGTCTCCAACATATCTATAATTTTTGATTGCTCCATATTATATTATCTACTATTTTGGACATTATTGGGCTTTATTATCCACTTTTATATTATGTTTGGGACTAATCTATTAACCGGAGGCCCAACCCAGAATTGTTGTTTTTTGCCTATTTTAGGGTTTCGAAGAAAAGGAATATGTAACAGAGTCCAAACGGAATGAAACCTTTGGGAACGTGATTTTCTCAACGAACAAGTCCCAGGAGACTTGGACCCTACGTCAAGACACAAAAGAGGAGGCCACGAGGTAGGGGGGCACGCCTCCCCCCCCCCCCCCAAGAGCGTCCTCCACCCTCGTGGGCCCCCTGTTGCTCCACCGACATACTCGTTCCTCCTATATATACCTGTGTACCCCCAAACAATCAGATACGGAGCCAAAACCCTAATTCCACCGCCGCAACTTTCTGTATCCACGAGATACCATCTTGGGGCCTGTTCCGGAGCTCCGCCGGAGGGGGCATCGATCACGGAGGTCTTCTACATCAACACCATAGCCCCTCCGATGAAGGGTGAGTAGTTCACCTGAGACCTACGGGTCCATAGTTAGTAGCTAGATGGCTTCTTCTCTCTTTTTGGATATCAATACAATGTTCTCCTCCTCTCTTATGGAGATCTATTCGATGTAATCTTCTTTTTGCGGTGTGTTGGTTGAGACCGATGAATTGTGGGTTTATGATCAAGTCTATCTATGAACAATATTTGAATCTTCTCTAAATTCTTTTATGTATGATTGGTTATCTTTGCAAGTCTCTTCGAATTATCAGTTTGGTTTGGCCTAGTATATTGATCTTTCTTGCAATGGGAGAAGTGCTTAGCTTTGGGTTCAATCTTGCGGTGTCCTTTCCCAGTGACAGTAGGGGCAGCAAGGCCCGTATTGTATTGTTGCCATCGAGGATAACAAGATGGGGTCTTCATCATATTGCATGATTTTATCCCTCAACATCATGTCATCTTGCTTAAGGTGTTACTCTGTTTTCATTAACTTAATACTCTAGATGCATGCTGGATAGCGGTTGATGAGTGGAGTAATAGTAGTAGATGCAGGCAGGAGTCGGTCTACTTGTCTCGGGCGTGATGCCTGTATACATGATCATACCTAGATATTCTCATAACTATGCTCAATTTTGTCAATTGCTCAACAGTAATTTGTTCACCCACCATAGAATACTCATGCTCTCGAGAGAAGCCACTAGTGAAACCTATGGCCCCCAGGTCTATCTTCATCATATTAATCATCCAATACTTAGTTATTTCCTTTGCCTTTTACTTTGCTTTTATTTTACTTTGCATCTTTATCACAAGAATACCAAAAATGTTATCTTATCATATCTATCAGATCTCACTCTCGTAAGTGGCCGTGTAGGGATTGACAACTCCTTATCACGTTGGTTGCGAGGATTTATTTGTTTTGTGCAGGTGCGAGGGACTCGCGCGTAGCCTCCTACTGGATTGATACCTTGGTTCTCAAAAACTGAGCGAAATACTTATGCTACTTTGCTGCATCATTCCTTCCTCTTTGGGGAAAACCAATGCAGTGCCTTAAGAGGTAGCATGCAGCTAGAGCAATGCATGTGGAATAAGTAAATTATACCTTAAGGTTCTTGGGGTGTGTTCGGTGGGCGACCGGAGGCCGTTCGACCCACACTTTGTACGGCGGCGAAGAAGAAGGGGTCGGAGGCCCTCCTGCGCCGCCGCTGGGTGAAAGCGAACAGCTGCGTCGGTAGTGGATTCCCTCCTCCCTCGCCGACAGCGACAACGTTAAGCCTCCTTCCCTTCCCAGCGGGCGGATCATGTCGGCTCCTTGACCAGTAGTGAGGGGAGCGAGAGAGGCCAACGAAGTCTTGTTTAGATCTGGAGAGGGTGATAGAGTGTGAAGAGAGCCACTACAAGCAGACCAGCAGTGAGGGGAGAGAGAGAGGCCAACGAAGTCTTGTTTGGATCTGGAGAGGGTGAGAGAGTGTGAAGAGAGAAACTACAAGCGCTGAGTCTCCAGTGTGTGTATATATATATACTAGAGAGAGTGTGAAGAGTGCAAACCCTAGAAAACAAGTGCCGAGGCTGCAACTTATACGTGATGAGGTGATTATACGGTCACTACGAGATCGTATAGCTCCGTATCCATCCATTTTGACCAGTAGTACGTTACCTCTCTCCACGTAGTACGTTGGGTCCCACCAGTCAGAGGGTGAAACAAACAAATCAATAAGAAAAACTAAAAGCGCCAGCGGTATATCCTACCTCACACATCTCGCTACTGCTCGGGAACACTATCCAATTGATGCCTCTGTTCGCTCACATACTATTTTAAGTGAAGCCTTATTATAACATGCACACAATTTCGGGCACTTGTATTCGACCTAAGTCAGTGTGCGACCGTATCTCGTACGACTCCCTCCGTCTAGGTGTAATAAGTCACCTTAGAAGGTGCAGCAGGACCAAGGTGCAAGCAGATTGGAGGAGGAGAAACTTGACCGATCATTCCTCCAATAAAAGCCCTGATTTCTCTCTCTAAACGCAACAATTAATCCAAACAACTAAGAGATGTTGTTTTAGCTACCATGCAGGGCCACGTATTAACTCGCATGCAAACCGACTTTGATTTCTTGACTGATCAAAGCGTATTTGTGCTCCATGCATTGGGTTTCCGGGGGAGATAATAAGGCAGAGTAAGGAGCATTTTGTTACATTGCTTAGGCTGGTCATAGTGGTGAGTAACTTGCACTAGTACAACATGCATATGTTACTAGTCTATGTTACTACCACACGAAGTTTGATGTCGGAAGCGAGTCGATCGGGCTCTCCTGAGCTAGCAAGGTTTTTCTAGCCCACCCAAGCTAGCTGGCCCACAAAAGCTAACATATTTTAACAGTTACAAACGCCTAACCTTGCCCGGTATGCTATAAGCTGCTCTTGCTAAGGATCCAAATGCTCCCTATGTAACAACGCTCGCTAGCAACGAGGCCAGGAGCGGATTGAGATGCGAAGTTAATGGACAACGCCTAAACATTTTGGGAATATCTGATTTCCATAGGATGACTTAACACCTAGACGGAGGGAGTACTACTCCTCAGTCCAGGTTTGATGGAATATTCGTCACCTCTTCTCTTCTTTTATGTACTCCATTAGTATCTCACTTCCCGTGGGTTCGCATTCACACGATTTTCCTATTCTATGAACCTGTGTGTATGTGTGCGTGTGCGTGTGTGTGTTAGAGAGAGCGACAAATCGACCTACTCCTACAGAGAGATGGTGTGCAGTGTACGATTTTAGCCGCCAAAGTCGGTGCATCGATCCTCTCATTTTCGGGCATCCGGTAGGGACAGGCGGGTAGCTGCCACGCCCGCTCCTGACCAGCCTGGCCAACCCAAAGCCCCTCCATCGCCCGCACGCGCTTCCCGCCTGAAACGGTCAGTGCCACATTCATGCCCCGGCAGAGCAGACACGGCCTCTCACTGGCGCCTGCGTTGAAGGGAAAAGCGGATTCAAGAGTGATGGTTGCTTCATCCGTCCAACTTACTACTGGGTCTATGTGATTTGAAGGCTCATTGGTTATTATTACTGAGGTGGTAGGACTGCTGGATGTCCCACGCTTTCGGCGAAAGGAGATACTACTAGAATACAGTTTTCTCCATTCTTACGGCGGAGGAGTGCAAGAGCAGTGAAAACACGCAGGCTCAGTGATTACATGCCCCACCTCACACTATCACCATATTTTCTGGACACCGTGCGACACCTAACTCTTTACATAGTACTCCCTCCGTTCCTAAATATAAGTCTTTGTAGAGATTCTACTAGGTGGACTACATACGGAACAAAAAGAATGAATCTACACTTAAAATGCATCTATATACATCCGTATGTGGTTCATGGTGAAATCTCTACAAAGACTTATATTTAGGAATGGAGGAAGTACTTGTATAGTACGTACTGTAATTTATCAGCGAGATAGTACAATGCGTTATGTGCGATTCAAGATTACTGGGACTAGTTGATGAGAAATAAACTCATCACAAATACAGTACGTAGAGGCTAGTACAGGTATGTGCGGGGCAAAGAAGTAGAGAAATATCCACATGGAGTGATGTGGGCAGCTGGAGCAGTGGTGCAAGCCGGCTGTAAAGGGCGTTGCACCTGAGGGATGTCGGGACGTAGCTCAACCTAGAGGAGGGAGGTGGGAGGAGGCAAGTACCCACGTCGCAGCAGCGAGCAATGGACGAAGGCAACCTCACCGGCTTTGTGAGAGATAATGGCGGGGACCCCTGATTGGGACGTGTCGGATGTGGGGTTTCGGCAAACCCTTAAGGTTCGAACACTTGGGTGCACGCGAAGTCTTTCCTCCCACCAATCTACGCCCTAGCTCACTAAGATCTCGCAGATGAACTCGATGAACTCGCAACATAGAAAGACACAAGATTTATACTTGTTCGTGCCACCGTTGTGGTGTAATACCCTACTCCAGTGTGGTGGTAGTGGATTGCCTCTTGGGCTGATGATGAACAATACAAGGGGAAGAACATCCTCCTCGTGTTGAGGTGTTCTTGTGCTTGGCTAACTTGTGTGGGTGAGTGCTGGATGAACTGCTCGATGCCCTACTGCGGTGGATAGCTCTACTTCTATAGGCCCTGGTCCTCTCCCCAAATATTGAGTGGGAAGTGAGCCAACAACGGCATGCAAATTTGAAGGAGGACAGCTAGTACAAGCCATCCTGACAAAGGTGGTCTTCGCCTGCGAAAGGCTCTAGCGGTGACGCCGTTTTGGGCTCCATGATGTCCTCTGTCTTGCCATCCTTCTGGTCTTGGTCTTGTTGCACCGATATGGCAACCTTTGCCTCATGCCTCGGTACTCCTCGCCCGCGCTGGCCTCCTTAGAACCAAAGAGGAAACAAGGACGATGCGCGCGCTGGCGCCCGCCTGGTGTCGATCGTCATGGCTAACATCACGAGAGCCTCGTGTTGTTCGCCTCGCCTTGATATCTCCGCTCCTCATGAGCCTGCCCGACTAGGCCACTCCAGAGGAGATCTTTTGTCTTCCACCTCGCGAGGCTTGGCTCCTCGCGAGGGTCTTGAATGCCTTGTTGATGAAGATGGCCCGTACGGCCTGCTGGCTTAGCTACGCCGCGGGCCGCAGGCAGGCAAGTCTGGAGACCCCCGTTCCCAGAACGCCGACAGTAGCCCTGGGCCCAAGGTGCGCTCGGGCTTGGCTTCGCGGCGAAGCCACGGGTCAAGTATGGAGCACCGCGGGCCCTAAAAGCCTGCGGCCTTGGTTGACACGTGGCGGTTGATTGGACATGGGCGCCTCCGTTTCCCCATGCTGCCTCGGCAACTGCACGACTTCACAAGTCCCTGCGACATGCAAGGAAAACCATCATTACCTGTATTCGTGGGAGGTGCCGGTTGGCATTCTCTTGCTAAAAAGGGGGAGGGGGCAGAGCCCCCGTCGCCCATCTCTTCCTCACTTGCTTGCTTCTTCTTTGCTCCATTGCTTGCAGTGCCACCAATGGCGCCACGAAGGAAGTTCTCCGCCGCCAAGAATGGAAAGGCCCCTCGCGAGGGACCCGGCTCCCCGGCGGGCAGACACCGCGTCCCCTACCGCGGCCCACTGTCAGAGCAGCGCCGCGGCACGCAGAGGGGGTCGTCCCAGCCATGGCAATCTAGTTGACGAGGGGAGGTGTGCTTTGGTAGCGCGTCCCCCCTGTCCGCGCTTCCACACGGTGGAAGTGTCGCCGGAGTTTGTCGTCTGGTCGGAGAATCTGGCCGGCAACTGGCTCCAACTACCGTGCTTCTTCGCCGACGAGCTGCCAGCCTCCGGTCCAGGTGGACTCTGGCTGCAGGTGGATGGTTGCTGTAGCAAGGCCTCTTGGGTTGCAGTCGCGACTTCCGCCGCGGGCAACATAGCCCTGGCCCGCGGCTGGCAGACGTTCGGCCGTGCGTGCGGCTTGGGCAGGCGTTGCGCCTTCCACTTCAATTACGATGGTGGATCGACCCTCTATGTGAGGGTGTTTGGGGAAGATGGTCACCGCGCCAGGTGCTGCCCCGAGGCAGATGATGGTGAGGAGGTGCTCGGTCTCGGGGGCGGTCGTGTCTTGTCCAGCTATGGCAGCTCTTCCTCCAGCGACAGCTCCAGCAGCAGTGGCTACGACCAACCACCTCACCACTGCGCCCGCTTTGAAGGCGGCTGTGGGTCATCTCATCGCCGTGCCTCCGTGAAGCGCGAAGAAGGATCTGGCTAGGCTCGGGTGCCGCTAGGGGTCTGCCTCCACGGATTGCTGCAATGCTACTTTTGTTTTACTCTTTCTCCTACATGAAGAATGGAACCGGTATGGGCCCAGGGGGCGTGTATCGAACTATAGTTCCTCGGTTGTTGCACTATGCGTGTTGTTCCCGTGTTGTGTCGTTATTTCGTGCAAAGATAACTTAACCTGGTATATTCGGGACACCCTCTTCCTCACGAGGCGCTCATTTCCTCGTGTCCATCTTGCCTTGGTGGCCTGCATTCGATCAGGAACTGCAAAAACTCTTCAACAAGTGCGTTAAAAGATCTGTCGTTCACCCTGGCCCTGACCTGGCGCTTTGTATCCCGGCACCCGAGGGGCACGGACTAGGAGAAGCATGCCAGCTTTTGGGCTCGAACGAGGGTGGCTCGCGAGAAGGCGGAGAAGGGAGAAAAATGCCATTGAGGGCACCTGCCTAGCCCCCTCGCTAGGCATGTGAGAGAGAGAACACGAGCAAATCCAAGCCGGAAAAATGCAGTGAGAGGAGAGGGGGTCAGATCAACAAGGAATGCCAAAGGCAAACTTCGATTAAGGAAAAGCGAGCCAACTGCGGAAAGCAAATGAAAAGCCGCGTCCGGCACCTAATCTAGTCTACAAGTCTTCTCACCAGCGCGAAGCTAAGTGCTGCCACTAGGCGTGGGCGGGAGCCCCGGGGCCTGAGGCCAGCACTCCCGAGACTCCGGGGCGTGTACAGCCCCAACTCATTATTACGTGAGAGTGTCATGGGTGGTGATTCTTCATAGGCACCGGGCCTTCTTCACAGGCTCTGGGCCTTGCTTCACAGGCTCCGGGCCTTGCTTCACAGGCTCTGGGCCTTGCTTCAAGGGTAGAACTTCCTGAGGTGCTGGATGTTCCAGGCGTTTTGGATTGGTACCCCGTCTTGTGTCTCCAGGTGCACGGCGCCAGGCCTGGAGATGTGGACGACCTTAAATGGGCCCTCCCACCTTGGTGAAAGCTTATGCAGCCCTTCCCTGGAGAGGACCCGCCTCAGTACTAGGTCGCCCGTCTCGAGTGTCCTGGAGCGGATGTCGCGGCAGTGGTATCGCCGCAGTGCTTGCTAGTACCTTGCCGCCCGTAGCGCAGCTTCGCAGCGACGTTCCTCCGCCAACACGAGGCCCATCCCCCGCGTGGCATCCTGCTGCATTTCATCGAAAGCCTGGACCCATGTGGAGCGATGCTTGACCTCGTGAGGAAGGACCACTTCAGCTCCGTAGACTAGGAAGAATGGAGTCTCACCCGTTCGCTTGGTGGCGGTGGTTCGGATGGACCACAGTACGGACTGGAGCTCGTCGTGCCAGCCCCTGCCGCAGGCCTCCAGCTTCTTCTTGAAGGTCCTGGTCTGGAGGCCCCTTAGGACTTCCACGTTAGCATGTTCGTCCTGACCATTACACCTGGGGTGGGCCACCGAACCGTAGCAGATCTATGTTCCAAGATTAGCACAGTAGGTTTTGAAGAGGTTGCTAGTAAACTGTGAACCGTTATCTGTGATGATGCGGTTGGGGACCCCAAAGAGGCTTACGAGGCCCTTGATGAACTTGACAGTGTCGGATGTGGGGTTCCGGCAAACCCTTAAGATTCGAACACTAGGGTGCGCGTGAAGTCTTTTCCTCCCACCGATCTACGCCCTAGCTCGCTAAGATCTCGCGGACGAACTCGCAACACAGAAAGACACAAGATCTATACTGGTTCGGGCCACCATTGTGGTGTAATACCCTACTCCAGTGTGGTGGTGGTGGAGTGCCTCTAGGGCGGATGATGAACAATACAAGGGGAAGAACAGCCTCCTGAGGTTGAGGTGTTCTTGTGCCTGGCTAACTTGTGTGGTTCTGGATGGTCTAAAATGGTCCTCTCTGCCTATGGTGGTGGCTAGTCCTATTTATAGAGGCCCTGGTCCTCTTCCCAAATATTGAGTGGGAAGGGAGCCAACAACGGCGGGCAATTTTTAAGGGGGACAGCCGGTACAAGCTATCCTGACAAAGGTGGTCTCCGCCTGCAAAAGGCTCTGGTGGTGACGCCGTCTTGGGCTCCACGATGAGCTCCGTCTTGCCGTCCTTCTAGTCTTGGTCTTATTGCACCGATATGGCAACCTTTGCCTGATGCCTCGGTACTCCTCGCCTGCGCAGGCCCCCTTAGCACCAATGAGGAAACAAGGACGCTACGCGCGCTGGCGCCAGCCTGGCGCCCGCCTGGTGTCGATCGTCATGTCTCGCGTTACGAGAGCCTCATGAGGTTTGCCTCGCCTTGATATCTCCGCTCCTCATGAGCCTGCCCGACTAGGCCACTCCAGAGGAGGGCTTGTATGGTCTGCCTCGCGAGGCTTGGCCCCTCGCGAGGGTCTTGGATGCCTTGTTGATGAAGATGCGCCATACGGCCTACTGGCTTAGCCACGCAGCGGGCCGCAAGCAGGAAACTCTGGGGACCCCCATTCCTAGAACGCCGACAGACAGCAGAGTCGGCCGGGATGGTACGGACGGCTTCCACTTCGCCCCACTTGGTGAACTTGTCGATGGTGACGTAGAGGTAGCAGTAGCCCCCTGGTGCCTGAGGGAACGGGCCTAGGATATCCAGCCCCCAGACCGTGAATGGCCATATGAGTGGGATAGTTTGAAGGCCCTGAGCTGGCTGATGGATTTGCTTGGCTTGGAATTGGCAAGCTTCGCATGATTTCGCCAGCTCGGCCGCGTTGTTTAGTGCTGTAGGCTAGTAGAATCCACTGCAGAACACCTTGCCGACGAGGGTCTGTGACGACGAGTGGTGTCCACAGTCCCCGTCATGTATGTCAATCAGCAACTCCCTTCCTTGATCGCTGGATATGCAGCGCAGCGTGACATCGTTTGGTCGTTTCTTGTATAACTCTCCGTCTTGGATACACTATGTCGTGGCTTGCCGGGCCACGCGCTCCACCTCCACTTCCTTCTCCGGCAGCATCCCGTGCGTTAAGTCCTCCTTGAATTCCTTGGTCCAACATTCCTCCTGGGGCTCGAGCGCCAAGAGCAGCCGAGCTCCTGAGGTCGGACCACAGGCTGGGGCTCCCATGGCCGAAGGCTAGGGGATCTCCTCCCGAGGTTGAGTCATTCTTGAAAGAGGTGACGCAGCTGATGGCTTGAAGAGCCGCTCCTCAAAGACGCCTGGCTCCTGCGGTTGCCGCATGGATGCTATCCTGGCCATGTCGTCGGCTTCCTTGTTGGATCCCCGGGGCACGTCCTGCAGCTCCAGGCCCGAGAACTGCTTCTCCATCTTGCGTACCTCCGCGAGGTAGGCCTCCATATGCTCATCCTTCGACTCATACACCTTGTTGGAGAAGTTGACAAGGAGTTGTGAGTCGCCTCTGACGGTGAGGCGCTTCACCCCTAGAGCCGCCGCAGCCTTTAGGCCAGCTATGAGGCCTTCGTATTCTACTATATTGTTGGAGACCTTCTCGCTGTGCTCAAAGCAGAGTTGCATAGTGTAGTAGAGCTTGTCCTGGGTGGGCGTGATGAGCACTGCTCTAGCCCCCGCGCCCTGGTGTGCGAAGGCGCCATCGAAATACATGACCCAGCCATCCGGAGCCTCACTTCCTAGGGAGGTGGACCGGTCTTCTCCCTCCTCAAGTGTCGGGGCATCCGTCCATTCTGCCCCAAAGTCAGCGAGTGCGGCCCCCTTGATGAACCTGGTAGTGATGAACTCCAACTGGAATGCTTGCAACTCGAGGTTCCACTAAGCGACCCTTCCGGCTGAGTTAGGGCTCCTAAGTACCCTCTCCAATCGGTAGGCTAAGACGACCTCGATGGCGTGGCCCTGGAAGTAGTGTCGCAACTTGCGCGAGGTCACCAGGAGTGCGAGCAGGAGCTTCTGGGGCATGGGGTAGTGTGATCTTGCGTCCCGTAGTACGGTGCTGACAAAGTACACTGGGTGTTCGACGAGGGCTGGCACACTGTCGAGGCTCGGGTCCTGCGGAGATCGGGGCATATCCTGAGGTGGAAGGATTCCTCAGACCCAATTGTCCTCAGGGGATTCTACGATGCCGCCCTGCTGAGCTTGGCCTTCCACCGCTGATGCCTTTGCTGCGCCTTCCTGACCCCGCGCCAATTCAGCCCTGGCTTGGCGCGGCGCGCCCTTGGCTTGGCGCTCCTCCCAAACCGCCACCAACGCCATGCTGGCAGAGTACGGGGTGGCAGCAAGGTAGAGTACCGGAGGCTCGAGGGGCCGTGGTGCCACCATCACTGGGGGGGCTAGTAAGGTATTTCCTGAGGTCTTGGAAGGCCCGGTCGGCCTCCGAGTTCCACTCGAACAGGCCCTTCTTCTTCATGAGCTTGAAGAAAGGTAAGGCGTGCTCTCCCAGTTTGGAGATGAAACGCCCTAACACGGTCACCCGCCCCGCTAGCTTCTACATCTCTTTGAGGGTCTGTGGTGGGCTCATGTCCTTGATGGCCTTGATCTTCTCTGGGTTAGCCTCGATCCCTCTGTGGGATACGAGGAATCCCAGCAGCTTGCCGGAGGGTATGCCGAACACGAACTTCTTCGGGTTTAGCCTCAAGTTCACCTGGCGCAGGCTCTCGAAGGTCTCCTCCAAGTCTTGAATCAATGTCCTCGGCTCGCGAGACTTGACCACTATGTCATTGACGTAGGCCTCTGCATTTCTCCCAAGCTGCCACCCAGAGCGATGTGCATCAACCGCTGAAAGGTCGCGCCCGCGTTGCGCAACACGACGGGCATGCAGGTGTAGCAGTACACCACACATGGTGTCAGGAAGGTCATCTTCTCCACATCTTCAACCGCCATCTTGATTTCATGATACCCTGAGAACGCATCCAGGAAGCACAGCAGGTCACACTCGGCGGTGGAGTCGACATTCTGGTCGATGTGCGGGAGTGGGAATGGATCTTGGGGGCAAGCTTTGTTAAGATTAGTGAAGTCGACGTACATCCATTCCTTCCCGCCTTTTTCGGCACTACAACAGGGTTCGCCAGCCATTCGTGGTATCGTACCTCTCGGATGGCACCTGCCGCTTCCATCTTGCATGTCTCTTAGACGATGAAGGTTTGCTTCTCAGTGGACTGCCGTCTTGCTCGCTACTTCACGGGACGGATGTTGGGGCATACCCTTAGATGATGCTAGATCACCTCCCTCGGGACCCCTACCAGCTGATTGGGCTCCCACGCGAATATCTCCTTGTTCGTGCGCAAGAACCTCACCATGGCTTCTTCTTGTTCCGGGTCAAGGCCGGCTCCTATGGTAATGTTGGCTCCTGAAGACCCGTCCTCGCTGACCGGCACCTGCTTGGTTTCCGCCTTGTGTTGGGTGAACAGTTGCTTCTTCTTGGTGGGCGCGGCCTTCTTGGCCGCGGGGGTACTGGCGACGGCGGGTTGTGCTGCTGCTGTGGTCTTGAAGGCGAGCCTGAGCGCTGTCACGGCCTCCTTAGTGTCCCCCTTGATGGTGAGGACGCCCTTGCTCCCTGGCATCTTCATGAGGTTATAAGTCGGGTGAGTCGCCGCCATGAAATGAGCGAGAGTCGGATACCCGAGGATGGCGTTGTACGGGAGAACGATGCGAGCGATGTCGAAGTCCACCAGCTCGGTGCGGTAGTTGTCACGTGTGCCGAAGGTGACAGGGAGGTGGATCTGCCCCAGAGAGTGGGCAGCTCCACCACCCACTCCCGAGAAGGGCTTGTTGAGGCCGAGCCGCTTGAGTGGCACCCTGAGGAGGCTGAAGGCGTCTACGGAGAGCAAGTTGAGGCCAGCACTGTCGTCGATGAGGGTCTTGGTGACGGCCACGTTGCAGATGGTGGGCGTGCAGAGCATTGGGAGCATTCTGGAGCCGGCGGTGGAGTCGGGGTGGTCTTCTGAGCTGAAGGTGAGGTCGACCTCTGGCGCACCCAACCCGGCGGAGCCCCCGGGCGCCTGGAGGTGGCCCCGATCTGACGGAGGAATGGCTTGGCGTGGCGGTCTGATGGTGGTGTTTGAGAGCCGCCCAGCAGGACCGCGACTGCGTGGTGCGCCGGCACCGCGTAGCGAGCGGCGAAGAGGTCGCGGAGTTCCCCCCAAGGGGCCACCGTGGATCCAGGGAGGAGATACGTCTCGAACGTATCTATAATTTTTGATTGCTCCATGCTATATTATCTACTGTTTTAGACAATATTGGGCTTTATTATCCACTTTTATATTATTTTTTGGACTAACCTATTAACCGGATGCCCAGCCCAAATTTGATGTTTTTTGCCTATTTCTGTGTTTCGAAGAAAATGAATATCAAACGGAGTCGAAACGGAACGAAATCAACTAGAGAAGTTATTTTTGGAAGGAAAGCTACCAGAAAAGCTTGGAGTGCACGTCAGGAAAGAAGGGAGGTGCCCACGAGGGTGGGGGGCGCGCCCCCCTGCCTCGTGGCACCCCCTTCGGTCCACCGACGTGCTTCTTTCACCCATATATACCTACGTATCCTAAAACTTCCAAAACACATAATAGATCGGGAGTTCCGCCGCCAGAAGCCTCCGTATCCACCGAAAACCAATCTAGTCCTGTTCTGGCACCCTGCCGGAGGGGGCAATCCTTCCTCGGTGCCATCTTCATCATCCCGGTGCTCTCCATGACGAGGAGGGAGTAGTTCTCCCTCGGGGCTGAGGGTATGTACCAGTAGCTATGTGTTTGATCTCTCTCTCTCGTGTTCTTGTGGTGATACGATCTTGATGTATCGCGAGCTTTGCTATTATATTTGGATCCTATGATGTTTCTTCCCCCCTCTACTCTCTTGTAATGAATTGAGTTTCCCCTTTGGAGTTATCTTATCGGATTGTGTCTTTAAAGATTTGAGAACACTTGATGTATGTCTTGCCGTGCGTATCTGTGGTGACAATGGGATACCACGTGATTCACTTGATGTATGTTTTGGTGATCAACTTGCGGGTTCCACCCATGAACCTATGCATAGGGTTTGGCACACGTTTTCATCGTGATTCTCCGGTAGAAACTTTGGGGCACTCTTTGATGCTCTATGTGTTGGTTGAATAGATGAATCTGAGATTGTGTGATGCATATCGTATAATCATACCCACGGATACTTGAGCTGACATTGGAGTATCTAGGTGACATTAGGGTTTTGGTTGATTTGTGTCTTAAGGTGTTATTCTAGTACAAACTCATGGGTTGTTTGTGACACTTATAGGAATAGCCCAACGGATTGATTGGAAAAAAATAACTTTGAGGTGGTTTCGTACCCTACCATAATCTCTTCGTTTGTTCTCCACTATTAGTGACTTTCGAGTGACTCTTTGTGGCATGTTGAGGGATAGTTATGTGATCCAATTATGTTAGTATTGTTGAGGGAACTTACACTAGTGAAAGTATGAACCCTACGCTTGTTTCCTAGCATTGCAATACCGTTTACGCTCACTTTTATCATTTGTTACCTTGCTGTTTTTATAATTTCAGATTACAAATACCTTTATCTACCATCCATATACCACTTGTATCACCATCTCTTCGCCGAACTAGTGCACCTATACAATTTACCATTGTATTGGGTGTGTTGGGGACACAAGAGACTCTTTGTTATTTGGTTGCAGGGTTGCTTGAGAGAGACCATCTTCATCCTATGCCTCCTATGGATTGATAAACCTTAGGTCATCCACTTGAGGGAAATTTGCTACTGTCCTACAAACCTCTGCACTTGGAGGCCCAACAACGTCTATAAGAAGAAGGTTGTGTAGTAGACATCAGGAGGCCGAGCAGCCAGGCATGCGGCTTGCCGGCGAGGGCCATGGGGAACCAGCTGGCCATGGAGACGATGGAGCGACGGAGCGACGAACTGATGGAAGGGAATCTACGACGCACCCTTACCTGGTGCGCCAAATATCGGATGTGGGGTTTCGGCAAACCCTTAAGGTTCGAACATTGGGGTGCGCACGAAGTCTTTTCCTCCCACCGATCTACGCCCTATCTCGCTAAGATCTCGTCGACGAACTCGACAAACTCGCAACACAGAAAGACACAAGATTTATACTGGTTCGGGCCACCGTTATAGTGTAATACCCTACTCCAGTGTGGTGGTAGTGGATTGCCTCTTGGGCTGATGACAAATAATACAAGGGGAAGAACAGCCTCCTAGTGTTCAGGTGTTCTTTTGCTTGGCTAACTTGTGTGGGTGAGTGTTGGATGAACTGCTCAATGCCCTACTGCGGTGGCTAGCTCTACTTATATAGGCCCTGGTCCTCTCCCCGAATATTGAGTGGGAAGGGAGCCAACAACGGTGGGCAAATTTGAAGGGGGACAGCTATGACAAGCCATCCTAACAAAGGTGGTCTCCTCCTGTGAAAGGCTCTGGCAGTGACGCAGTTTTGGGCTCCACGATGACCTCCATCTTGCCATCCTTCTGGTCATGGTCTTGTTGCACCGATTTGGCAACCTTTGCCTGATGCCTTGGTACTCCTCACCTGCGCTGGCCTCCTTAGCACCAAAGAGGAAACAAGGATGCTGCGCGCGCTGGCGCCCGCCTAGTATCGATCGTCATGGCTCATGTCACGAGACCCTCGTGAGGTTCGCCTCGCCTTGATATCTCTGGTCCTCGTGAGCCTGCCCGACTAGGCCACTCCAGAGGAGGTCTCATGTCGTCCGCCTCGTCAGGCTTGGCTCCTCGTGAGGGTCTTGGATGCCTTGTTGATGAAGATGGGCCGTACGGCCTGCTGGCTTAGCTACGTCGCAGGACGCAGGCAGGCAAGTCTGGGGACCCCCGTTCCCAGAATGCCGACAGGACGTGCCGACAGTGGGTTTTCTCTGTCAGCAACGGCGGCTGCATCTACACTAAGCATCGACCCCTACCCCCGGCGGACGTGATCCGACGGGATGTTAGAGATGTGGCTACAGTGGTTTTGTGCGAGAGAGTGTGAAAATTGAAGAGAGAAACCCCAGCAAGCAACCGTGTAGGCTCATCTTGCCTACGGCCCTGTTTGGATACTCTAACTCGGTTAGATGTTAGAGTTAGATTCTAACCCTAAACTAACCCTGAACTAACTCTAACCAAAGAGGTGTTTGGATGACAGGGTTAGATGGAGCGCGGATATGGCGAGACGCTTTCACGGGCGGTGCGAGAGGGAGCGAGGGAGAGGATGAGAAGCTTCGTCATAGTGGGGAGGGTCTGCTGCGGGAAGAGCAAGAGAAAAATGTGTTTTTTAGTGGTCGCGAGAAGAACTAACTCAAATAAGCACCTCTTGGATGGGTTAGTTTTTTGGATGGGTTAGATGCATCTAACCCAAACTAACCCTTCTGTTTCGATATTTTTTAGTTAGTTGAGTCTAAACTAACCAAAACTAACTCTAACCCATGTATCCAAACAGGGCATATGTATATACTGGAGCGGTTTCCTTTTCTCTCCATATGAACCTATTTATATTGCATATGTGCCACTGAAGAAAAAAACTTTATTTATAAATGACGCGGCACCTACTACTCATTCTCCTATAAACCTTGCGCTTGGCATCTCCAAACTATTAACCTTGCGATTGGCTCTTCGCCTCTTCGGGAAGTCGAGCAATAATGGTACTGCAGTATATATCGTTCTGGCTATATGAGACCGAATGAATTGCTGCACATCCACCACGTGGCGAGGGTCAAGGAGCGAGGGCGAGTGCGTACTATTACGTCTATTTCAATATGGACTACATACGGAGCAAAATGAGTAAATCTACACTCTAAAATACATCTATATACATCAGTGTTTGCAGTATGTACTAGTAGTTCATATTGAAATCTACTAAAGGACATATATTCCAAACAATATGATAGTCTCTCTAACCAAGGTAGGGACGAGGAGTAAACGGAGGGAGTACAAGTAAAATTTTCTCCTCGTCCTGCGAGCCACCGCGCACGTGGGCGAGGGAGCGGGCGTACTAAGCAAGCTTCTCCTCGTTCCGCGAGTTGACGGGACACATCAAAAGTACTCCAGTGTATAGAGCCTTGCCTCCAAGGTAGGCCCCACATGGTTTGCCTCTTTTTTAACATAACGCGTCAAGTCGCAATTTGTTTGTTCACCTATGGTAGAGGATCCTCCCTCCATCTAGTGGACAGCGAGTACATGTGTCAATTACCATGTGGGCTGCCTTCTCGTACAGAAATGAGCTCCACCGTGTATCCGCGCGGGTGTGGTTGGGAAAGAGACGGGGTACGTGCGCCGTGCGTGCACCTCTTCTCTTCGTGCACGTCCCCCGCCTACGTGGGTGTGTGTGAGAGATACAATCCTAAACAAATGGCTTGTGTGTTCATGAATGTATTTGTGGGAATATGTGTTGATGACATCTCAAAAAAAATTGCATGCAATGTGTGTGAAATGGAGGCCTATCCATATCATATATAGAGGGCTGGGCGATCCATGAGAAGAGAGGGCGGAGTCATAGATATCGATAGAGTCGAATAGAGGATCAAGTGGGTGGGGGTGAGATCGATGAAGAGAGCCATCGAAATTGTGTGTGTGTGCCAGTCAAATATATAGGGCGACTGACCTAGCTACTGGAACGTCAGAGGGCATAGGTCAAGTTTGTGTGTGGCAGGGAGACATGACAGAGCGCTTGATGTATCGGTGTGTGTGTGCGAGGGAGTGGGGGAGGGGTAGGTAGAGGCCTAACTATAGAGGTAGAACGACTCGTATATGTGTTGAAAAGGAGAGACCCAGCTATGTCTTGAGGGAGATTGGTCGACGTCCATATATAACTGAAGGACGGGAAATAGGATGGGACAGAGAGAGAGAGGGAGGGAGAGGGGTAGAGTGCTGGATGGGAGATGGAGTTGCTTCTCGAAGATGGAGGGAGAGGCCTACTAGACAAACTGAGGGTGGAACTGCAATATTATCAATAAGAGTGGGGATGTGTTTCTGTGTGTGCCTGTGCGTGATAGGTCTGTCGAGACACATCCATGGATGATGAAGGGGAACCATGTGTTTGGTAAGCAAACCTAACTAGATCGGTAGATCAATTGTTGTTTGTCGGAGGAAGGGAGAGACACAACTAATGAGGTAGATCGATCGACGCGTGGGGAAAACGAGTTATAAGGACCTAGCTAGCTATATGTATAGCAGGAGATCGGTCAGTGTACGTCCATTTGTTAGAGGCAAATAAGGCCCAACAAGACGGATAGACAGAGAGTATGGAGCTAGGAGGTGGTGCGAGAGGCCCAGCTACTAGCTAGATTGGGGGAGGAGTGTGCGGTTGTGAGATCAAGGAAAAGATGGGCGAGAGTTTACACACGTGTGGGACCGTATGAGAGACACGAGGCAAGGACACATAAAGGAGGAGATTGAAGGTGCGTGTGTATGTTGTAGGCAGACCTCGCTGGAGAGGTTTATCGATCGGTGTGTGTCGGAAAGGAGTTGTGGAGACTGTGGGAGAAAGACCTAAAGAAAAAAAATGAATGTGCGTGATGGATAGAATGCTGAGGGAGGGGGAGGGCGAGGAGGGCGTGTGCATGCACGAGAGAAAGTTAGTGGTTGCTACAAAGGTTAGAGGATTGTGTGGTTGTAAGAGACTAACAAAGATCATAATTTGATATGAAAGTGGATTCATATATTTGAACAAGAGATCATAGTGTTTTAAACATATGCATGCATGAATATAGCGGTGATACGCGTGTTGTGGTTTTGCACATGTTATACCATAATGTGATATTGCATGGCATTTGCAACTCACAGCTAAATGTCGAACAATCTAAACCATACTATACATCGAACAATCTCACATTTTATTTGAATTTCTGATAATGTGTGGCATTTGCATCTTACAACTAAATATCGAACAATCTAAACAATAATATATATCGAACATTCTCACATTTTATTTGAATTTGTGGTAATGTGCGGTGTTTACAACTCACATCTAAATACTTGTAGGCGTAGGGGGCGGGTCACCATACATAATGTGATAAACACATTATACATATGAGACATGGTTTAGTTTGTGAAGATCTAGCTAGAGCTTGAAATGTACTATGATTTGAAATCAACATAAAGTGGATCCAAAAAATCGAATTCGAGTTCATATAGTACACATAGTTCATATGTAACTCGAGACTAATCATGTCGTGTGCTGTGAAGATAATACACAAACAATGGTTTAACTTGATAATAATGATGATTGTAGATCTTATTGAAATAGAGAAACGAATTCAAATGCTTTGACTTCACAACAATCATTAATGTAGATCTTATTCAAATAGAGAAACAAATTCAAATTTAGTTCATATTGAAGCGGTAGTATATACGTTTGGAATGCACTAAAACGTTCATTTGAGTACTAGGTTGCATGCATTATACACGTAGCGAAATATTTTAATTGAACATATCATGAATTCAAAGTTTTGAATGACATTTGTAGTGCGAATTGATTTGGTACAGTACACGTTAGACTTGTCCAGAAATTTCAACCCGCACCTTGTTAGCCCGAAATATTTAAGATATATCTTTGTCTCGTTGTGCTCCGATAACTCCCTCCATCTCAACCCGCGCCTTGCTATTCCAAAATTACAATGCGCGCAAAAACTCCCACCTCCTATGAAATCCCAACATGTGAAATGCCCGTGATACTCCTGAACCGAAAGAACCGCCTCAAATCGGTGGCGGTACTTTCGTAACTTACCCCACATTTCGGACAAGCGCGTCCCTAAGCCATGGTTCCCCACTCCCATCCCATCCTCCCACCCATTCGTACACCGAGGTTGGGAAAACCCGCGAAGCCCCACACCCTCCTCCGTCCGCCACCCAGCCGGAGCCTCTTCCCCGACGACGTCGTCCACAGCAACACCTCGACGTACCTCATCCACCATACCGGATGAAGATCCATCGTCGATCTGGTCGTCCCACCGGTTCAGCCACCCTGTCCTCCACCTCCAAGGAGCTGCCCCGATGTTCCCCTCATCTTTTGCGCCACCTCCATTCCCACACCACCGTCTTCACCTGCACCATTGGAAGAGCATCATCATCACCATTTCCTCGGATGAAGCCGCGGCCTAATCGGCGCCACCAAAGAGGTTGTACACTAATCGCCGCATTTTCTTCTTGATTTGATCTCACGGTTATGCTGGCGCTCGGTCCCGAGCCGACACGGCGCGGCTCCATCCACGGCGGCATAGCCGGCCACTTCCTCCACGGCGTCGCTCCCTCGGCGGCGGCCACATCAGTAGGAGCTGTTGTTGCTTTAGCTCTCGCTCGTGCTGCTGCTCTGCTCTTGCTCTCCGTCCCCTGCCTGGTCTGCTCTCGCTCTTGCTCTTGCTCGCGCGGTTGCTCTTGCTCTTTCTCTTGCTTGCGATGCTGCTCTGATTTAGCTACACTTCAGTCGACTGAATCGACTTTTGGTTCAGTCGATTTTCAGGGGGTGGGGGGACTCGCCGGAGGTAATGAAGAACCAGCCGCAGTGGGGAGGGGGGCTCGCCGGAGAGGTACCCCACTATCTATCTTAGGGTTCAGGGTGGGGGCGGTGGTCGCCGGTGGTGGTTGGGCGGTGGCATGGGGATCGCCGGAGAAAAAGCTCGACACAGGGGGCCCTACAGGGATGGCCGGGGCGGCGGCGGACCGGTGGTGGGGAGTGTTTTCGGGGCGGGCGGGGCGGTGCACTGCCGGCAGCGGGCGACGGGGGCGGCTGTTTGGTCGTTGGTGGCTGGCGGCTCAGGGTGCGTTCAGTTTCGACAGTAAAATTCAGGTTTGGCAGTTAAGTTCAGTTTCGATAGTTAAATTCAGTTTCGACAGTTAAGTTCAGAGATGAGAGGCTGATGTATACATCTAGCACTTTGTGGTTATGTATTTTACGTCATCTATTGAAGATGCTATTAGAATTCCACTCAGGTTAACGTTGTCTCTCTTGTCCTGCTTCAGCCTCGGCGTCATATAACTCACCGGAGCTGCTCCAATGAGAAAACCCTCCATCACAGCGGAGCAGTACCTCGGGCTCCATCTCCAAACACCTAAGATCTTCCTCCCCTCCTCCGATTGCCAAGTCAGCCGGAGCATCCTCACCGGCCAACCCAATCACGCTGAGATAGACATGGGTTCACCAAAGAGGTTGTACACTTGTTGCATATCGTTTTTACTCTACATGTTATATATATTGTCCACTAAGAACATGGAGTAACGGGAATCATTTTATCCTACTATATGACAAGCAGTGAGGTACCAGGCAACTTAGCTATCCGTGATGGACTCTCTTGAACGCCATCATTATTTATCTCTGTGCGTTTGAGCTATGCATTTGTCGATGGCCCTGGGAGTTGAGCTAGTAGGGCAGTGGCCTGGGTCCAAAGTAATAGAAGTAGCACAAAAACATTTGTTTTAGTGTAGGCTTTTCCTTGCTCAAGCCTGCCTACTAGAATCGCGAGTGCTTGAAAGGAAAAGTGAATGAAAAACATAGGAATTGCAAAGTTTCGTATGGTAGAACTTTTCATGAATTTGGTGCAAAGGAATGGAGCAAAGGAAAACTCTAGGATTTGCTCCTTTAGTGTCTCCTTGAAAGAAAAACCGTAGGAATTTTAATTTCCACTTGTCGTCCTTTTCAAATTCCTATTCATGAAGCACAAGACAAAGAGATAGTAGCATAATAGCATTATAGCCGTACATTTTCTTGTGGTTTGACTTAATCTCACCATGTTTCTTTGCATCCTGTGATCTGCCAATTCTTGTGAACCAAACACCCAGATTGGCAGAAATCCTCTGTTTTCAAATTCTCTGTTTTGCACGTGCATTCCTATCCTATTCCTGTCTATTTCCTATCCCTGCATTGTTAGAATCCTCAAATTCAAACAAGCCCTTACACAATTACTTCTATTACAGATATGTGTCAAAGAAAACCTTGTGTGGTTTGTCCTGCTCCTGCGGTGCTGTGTTCCACCCCAGCTCAGCTTCTCCAATGACGGAAGGGTTCACCACAGCAGGGATCCACTCTCCAGACTATCTTTCGCCGGCTCAGATCTTCTTCCCGGCTGCCGGCAGCCATGACAACTGCATTACCATCATCAACTGCGCAGATGACCCTAAGGACTACACGGGTCCGCAAGAGAGGTCGCACTCTTCTGTGTCTGCTTATGTTATGCATCTCTTAATATGATGACATGCTACTATATCATCGTGTTCACCTATTAGACTCCGAGTCAGGTCCAAACTTATGGTGAAACTTGAGTTTTTACATGGTTGTGGGGTACATATTGGGGCATCAATCAGTACTATCTGTCTACTATCTGGTTAAAGGAACCATTATCTGTATTTTTTAACTAAAGCTATTATCTGCCTGCTATCATTGGTTTTGGGTCTATCCACAGTTTGCTACCATCACTCTGGATTTGTGCATGCACTCCTTACATAATCTCACTATGTTTTATTCCTATGCATGTCAGATATTGTACACAATGGAACTAAACATGTAGAGCGAAAGAGACAAGCCTTGTGTGGCAATAAAATTTCATGCAGACGTCGCTCCATGGTGGGCGCAAAGGCAGCCCCCCCTCCACCCATTTTGGATTGTAATCAAGAGGAAGATAACTGTTCTGAGGGGGATTCAAAAGAAGAAGACCAGTCCTATTTACCCCATGAGGTCTTCGCTCTAACTTGGCATGCTGATGTTGGTTATATGATGCATATGGTTCCTTGCGTTGCTTACTCTATACATCAAATATGTCAACTGCTTAGTTTAGACATGCTTTGTGTGAAGGCCATCTGTTAAGTTTATTCATCTTTTATGTGAATTATGCAATGCCATCTTGTTTAGCCAGGCATCACATATGTGAATTTTGCAATGCCATCCTGCTTAGCCAGTCATCTTATATGTGAATTATGTCAGGCCATCCTTTTTTTCGTTACGTATTACATTTGTCAACAATGTCAGTACATTCAACTACTCTTCGTGTGCATGAGCCATTTGACACGGTGATGGAAAATTCTGGAGTGAAAACAAGGTCTTCAGAGTAGACTATGCTATCTGATGAAGCGCATATCTCGCTGGTTACAGATAGTTCCTCAGAGGAGGATTCAGAGACAGATGACCAGTCCTATTCCCCCCCCCCCGCCCCCGAGGTGTATGCTCTAATTAACTTGGCAGGGTTATATTGCTCATATCGTGCGTATGGTGTCTTGCATTGCAATGTCATTTGATTAGTTTAGACATGCTTCGTGTGAATGCCACCTTTTAGTGTCTAATTACCATATATGTGAATTATGCATTGCCATCTTGTTGCAAGACATTATATATGTGAATTATGCAAGGCTATCTTGTTGAAAATGCATTATATGTGTGAATTATGCAATGACATGTTGTTGAGCCAATCATCATATATGTGAATTATATCATGCTATCATTTTTTTGTATTACGTGTTCCATTTGTCGACAAAGTTTGTATATTCAACTACTCTTCCTGTGCATCAGCCATTCGAAGCGGTGATGGAAGTATCCGGAGTGAAAACAAGGTATTCAGAGCAGACAATGCTACCTGCTGAAGCAGACATCTTGCTGCATATAGAGAGCTCCTCAGAGGAGGATTCAGAGACTGATGACCAGTCCTATTTCCCCCCTGAGGTCTATGCTCAAACTTGGCAGGGTTATATTAACCATGTCATGCATGTTGTCTTGCATTGCTTAGTTTTTACATCATATATGGATTGCCATTTGCTTACTTGCTTACTATATAAATCATATATTTGAATTATATCATGCCATCATGTTTACATACACAACATCTATCTGAATTATGAAATGGCAACCCATTTAATAAAGACATCATATAGTTATATCATCTTATCCTGTTTAGTGTTACAGTCATCATATTTTGAATTATGTCATTCTATCCGGGAATTATATCATGCTATCATGTTTCCATAGGCGGCATGTATGTGAATTATGGCATGCCAACCTATTTAATAAACACATTATATAGTTATATCATGTCATCCTATTTACATAGTCATCATATTTTGAACTATGTCTTCCATCTTTTTTAGTTAGCCATCATACTGTGAAATTGTATCATGCTATCCTGTTTAGTTAGCCATCATATATGTGAAATTGTGTCATACTATCCTGTTTGGTTAGAAAACATAAATGTGAATTATTTCATGCCCTCTTTTATTCCCCACTATCCATTGCACCTGTCTATCATACAATGTCTGTACATTCAATTACTTTTCTTGTTTATCAGCCATTTGAATTGGAGAGGGTGATGGCAGTATCTAAGGGAGTAACAACACGGTCTTCAGATAAGATAGTGCTACCGGTTGATGCAGATAGAACCACGGTTGTACTTGCCCAAGAACCAGCCCCACCACACATAACCCAGACTCTCGCAGATTGTACCCCCACCCAGTTGGACAGAGAACCAGCTACACCCCTTCTAAACCCAACCCCAGCAGATAGTAACCCAGTTCCAGTTGACACAACACCATCTCCACCACAGAGCACCCAAACACGAGCAGTTAGTAAGGGAACTGCAGTGCCCAAAGCACGAGGACCACCACTCCGAATCCCAACTCAACACTTAAAGCAGAAGAAGAATTGTTCTCAGGTCAGGTTCTGTAGCTACGGTTCATACTCCTTTGATCTTGCATCACTGTATTTACTCTGACCAACTATTTTCAAATTTGAAGGATGGAATTGAAACTCCAATGGCGCAACAGGTATGTTTTAAACTTGTTTCTTTAACTGGTTTGTTGTTGTAACTTGCTCTATATTGATTTCAGTTTAAATTGAATAAATAGTTATGTTCTCATGTCATGCACATTACAAGTGTCTCTATAATTTCCCACACTTATATTCTGTCTATTCTGCTTTGCCTTGAAAAAATATTATTTGAACCGTGTCTCTATCTTGATTTGGCAACAAAACCTAGAATGATATAGACCATAAAGTGACCATGGTACATAGATATATGTTTGTTTCATGCTATTATCCAGTGCACTTCACTACTGAACTGATTTACGAAAATGAGTTTCATATACAACATGGTAAACCTGTGATGTGTCTGCTTGTTTCTCTTTTAGAATGCAGACAAAATATTAGAGAACATTACCCCGTTATGAAATGGTGAAGGAAGTAATGCAGATAAGATTCAAGATAGTGAGACATCCCTGTTGGTCCCCAAGAAAGCTGATAAAAACTACCTTGATGACAGTGAGAGAACCCAGAAGTCATGTCTTGATGTAGTGTTCGAGTTACTCGCCACTACTACTAGCACAAGCTCTTCGAACTCGCTGCCTGAATCAGTTCATCTTCTTGAGTCTCAGCTTCAAGTTGAAAGACATCGATCAGATTTGTTGCAATAGGAAGCTAAAGGACTGAGGAAGTCCCTGCAGAATTCAGATGCATACTTTCTGGTGCAACAGCAAGCGCTGGAGGATTTAAGCGCCAAACAAGAGAAAGTTAATAAGCTTGATAAGCATCTTGCCACCATTATGGGTACCCAGGATATTGTTTCTTGAGATCTTCTGAAGTGGTTTCAGTTCTGGACTTGTTTTGCTGCGGCGTTTATTTGCACTGGTCGCCAACTTTGACAACCAGTGTATATGATATGCTGCTTTGTTCCCTATATTTGCACTGGTGGCGAACTTTGATGCCTAGTGGATGTAATATGTGTAATAGTCTTGATAGCCTAGCGTAAGTTGCTTGCTTATTTATTTCCTTGTTGTCTTGTTTATTTGTTTGCTTGTAGTCAGTGTTGTTATTTTTCCACGGTTTGCTAGTGGCCGCAATAACCTATTTTTTACAACTAGGCCACAATAACCATGGGCTACATATTTACTGTAGTGAAACTGGGCCTTATACGGGCCATAGGAACAATGGGCCTTCTACGGGGCGTAGAAACAATGGGCCTTCTACGGGTCGTATCATCAATGGGCCTTCTACGGGCAGTATCATCAATGGGCCTTATACGGGCGGTATGATCGATTGCCCATACATGGGCCACTAACATACCGCTTTATGGCCGTAAACAGGCTAGAGTTGGAATCGTCCATTCATGGGTCGACCATAATGGGTCGTCGTTAATCGGCTGTATTTGATGACACTATGAAAACGGCCCAACGTATTAACGGGCCACAAACGGGCCGACTGTAAGCACAGGCTGAATTTGGCCCACAAGCAGAAAATGACAACAATGGGCCGTAAGTAACCGAATGTTGGAAATGAGCCCAAGAATAAATGGACCCTGAGAAGGCCGAAAGATAACATGGGATGGAAACGGCCCAACGGAATAATTGGCCGTTAATGGGTATAAAGTGATACATTGTTCATTACGGGGCAGTTTTACCACGGGCCATTAATGGGCCGAGGGTTACTAAGGGCCTTGATACGTCTCCAACGTATCTATAATTTTTGATTGCTCCATGCTATATTATCTACTGTTTTGGGCAATATTGGGCTTTATTTTCCACTTCTATATTTTTTTGGGACTAACCTATTAACCGGAGGCCCAGCCCAGATTTGATGTTTTATGCCTAAATCAGTGTTTCAAAGAAAAGGAATATCAGACGGAGTCGAAACGGAACGAAATCAACTAGAGAAGTTATTTTTGGAACGAAAGCCACCCGATGGACTTGGACCCTACGTCAAGGAAGGAAGGAGGAGCTCACGAGGGTAGGGGCGCGCCCACCACCCTAGGCCGCGCCCCCTGCCTTGTGGGGCCCTCATGGCTCCCCTGACGTGCTTCTTCCGCCTATATAACTCCATATACCCTAAAACTTCCAGAATGAAAAAATAGATCGGGAGTTCCACCGCCAGAAGCCTCCATAGCCACCGAAAACCAATCTAGACCCGTTCCGGCACCCTGCCGGAGGGGTCAATCCCTCTCTGGTGGCCATCTTCATCATTCCGGTGCTCTCCATGATGAGGAGGGAGTAGTTCTCCCTCGGGGATGAGGGTATGTACCAGTAGCTATGTGTTTGATCTCTCTCTCGTGTTCTTGAGATGATACGATCTTGATGTATCGCGAGCTTTTCTATTATAGTTGGATCGTATGTTTCTCCTCCCCCTCTTCTCTCTTGTAATGAATTGAGTTTCCCCTTTGGAGTTATCTTATCGGATTGAGTCTCTAAAGAATTGAGAACACTTGATGTATGTTTTGGTGACCAACTTGCGGGTTCCGCCCATGAACCTATGCATAGGGGTTGGCACACGTTTTCGTCGTGATTCTCCAGTAGAAACTTTGGGGCACTCTTTGAGGTCGTTTGTGTTGGTTGAATAGATGAATCTAAGATTGTGTGATGCATATCGTATAATCATGCTCACGGATACTTGAGGTGACATTGGAGTATCTAGGTGACATTAGGGTTTTGGTTGATTTGTGTCTTAAGGTGTTATTCTAGTACGAACTCTAGGTCTGTTTGTGACACCTACAAGAATAGCCCAATGAATTGATTGGAAAGAATAACTTTGAGGTGGTTTCGTACCCTACCATAATATCTTCGTTCGTTCTCCGCTATTGGTGACTTTGGAGTGACTCTTTGTTGCATGTTGAGGGATAGTTATGTGATCCAATTATGTTAGTATTGTTGAGAGGACTTGCACTAGCGAAAGTATGAACCCTAGGCCTTGTTTCAACGCATTGCAATACCGTTTACGCTCACTTTTATCATTCGTTACCTTGCTGTTTTTATAATTTCAGATTACAAAAACTATTATCTACTATCCATATTGCACTTGTATCACCATCTCTTCGCCAAACTAGTGCACCTATACAATTTACCATTGTATTGGGTGTGTTGGGGACACAAGAGACTCTTTGTTATTTTGTTGCAGGGTTGCTTGAGAGAGACCATCTTCATCGTACGCCTCCTACGTATTGATAAACCTTAGGTCATCCACTTGAGGGAAATTTGCTACTGTCCTACAAACCTCTGCACTTGGAGACCCAACAACGTCTACAAGAAGAAGGTTGTGTAGTAGACATCAAGCTCTTTTCTGGCGCCGTTGCCGGGGAGGTTAGTGCTTGAAGGTATATCTTTAGATCTTGCAATCGAGTCTTTTAGTTTCTTGTTTTATCACTAGTTTAGTTTATAAAAGAAAACTATAAAATAAATGGAATTAAGTTTGTCTCATACGCTTCACCTTTTTAATATCTTTCGTGAGTATGATTTAAAGGATAATTGTGCTCAAGTGCTAGAAGAAGAAGTCTATAAAATGTTTGGCACTAAATAATTGAATGATGAGCATGATTGCAATGTTGTTAGTATGAATTCCTTGAATATCCATGATGCTAATTATATGCAAAGCCACAAGCTTGGGGAAGCTATGTTTGATGAAGATGATATTTTTTGTCCCCCAAGCTTTGATGAGAAAATTTACTATGATGAAAGCATGACTCCTATCTATGATGATTATTGTGATGACACGTATTCTTTAAAGAATAATGATAACCATGAAACTTGTCATCTTGATCTTAATTTTCAATCACATGATAGTTATTTTGTTGAGTTTGCTCCCACTATTATCCATGAGAAGAATTTTGCTTATGTGGAAAGTAGTAAATTTTCTATGCAAGTAGATCATGAAAATAATTATTTAGGTGCTGGTTATATTGTTGAATTCATTCATGATGCTACTTAAAATTATTATGAGGGAGGAATATATGCTTGTAGGAATTGCAATAATATCAAATTTCCTCTCTATGTGCTTAAAATCTTGAAGTTATGCTAGTTTTGTCTTCCTATGCTAGTTGATTATTGTTCCCATAAGTTGTTTGCTCACAAAATCCCTATGCATAGGAAGTATCTTACACTTAAATGTGCTAGTCATATTCTTCATGATTCTCTCCTTATATTACAATTCTTATCTTTTATGTGAGCATCGTTGAAATCATCATGCCTAGCTAGGGGCGTCAAACGATAGCTCTTGTTGGGAGGAAACCCAGTCCTATTCTTGTTCTTTACTTTTTGTTCCTGTTTAGTAATAAATAATTCATCTAGCCACTGTTTAGATGTGTTTTTATGTGTTTAATTAGTGTTTGTGCCAAGTAGAACCTTTGGGAAGACTTGGGGAAGGTCTTGTTGATCATGCTGTCAAAACACAGAAACTTTAGCGCTCACGAGTTGCTGCCATTTTTATTTGGAGAGTTCTATTTAGTTAGTTCTTTTTGGAGATGATTAATAGATAAATTACTCAGGTCCAGAAATTTATTTGAGAATTTTATGAGTTCCATAAGTATACGTTTGATTCAGATTACTACAGACTATTCTGTTTTTGACAGATTCTATTTTTCATGTGTTGTTTACTTATTTTGATGTATCTATGGCTAGTAAAATAGTTTATAAACCATAGAGAAGTTGGAATACAGTAGGTTTAACACAAATATAAATAAAGAATGAGTTCATTACAGTACCTTGAAGTGGTGATTTATTTTCTTATACTAACGGAGCTTACGAGTTTTCTGTTAAGTTTTGTGTTGTGAAGTTTTCAAGTTTTGGGTAAAGATTCGATGGACTATGGAACAAGTAGTGGTAAGAGCCTAATCTTGGGGATGCCCAAGGCACCCCAAGGAAATATTCAAGGACAACCAAGAGCCTAAGCTTGGGGATGCCCCGGAAGGCATCCCCTCTTTCGTCTTCGTTCATCGGTAACTTTACTTGGAGCTATATTTTTATTCGCCACATGATATGTGTTTTTCTTGGAGCATCAATTTATTTTGTTAGGATTTTCTTGCTGTTGTTTAGAACAATGTTTTGCATCTTTTATTTAAATAAAAGTGGCATTGATAGCCTTTACTATGCCTATGTTACAAGTATACATGTCGCTGTTGGAAAACAGAAATTTTACCGCTGTTGCAATAATTCCGTAGAAAAGTCAGGATGTGATAAAATGTTGAAACCTTTTTCGTATTAAGCTATGATAAATTTACTACAGTGGGAATTTTCTTTCATAATTTTTGGATCTAGGGAAGTATTGATGTTGCTGCATTCTTTACAGACTATCCTGTTTAGGCAGATGGCTGTTATGTTTGCATTGTTTGCATATGTTTGCTTCTTTAATGTTTCTATTTGAGGATAGGACTATTAAATATGGAGAGGAATTTAGTATGAAATGTTGAATAATAATTTTAGTGATTTGTTACAGTAGATTGTGATAAGGTTTCGGCAATGGTTTATACTAACTTATCTCACGAGTCCTTGTTGAGTTTTGTGTGGATGAAGCTTTTGAGATTTAGGGAGACCGTGATATGAGAGGAATTAAGGAGACACAAAAGCTCAAGCTTGGGGATGCCCAAGGCACCACAAGATAATATTTGAAGAAGTCTCAAGCATCTAAGCTTGGGGATGCCCCGGTTGGCATCCCACCTTTCTTCTTCAAAAACTATCGGTTAGTATCGGTTGATCCTAAGTTTTTTACTTCTTCACATAATGTTTGCTATTCTTAGATGTCATTTTATTTTGCTTTGCTTGCTGTTTGAATAGAGTACAAAGATCTGAAATTATTAAATGTTAGAGAGTCTTCACATAGTTGCATAATTATTCGACTACTCATTGATCTTCACTTATATCTTTCGGAGTAGTTTGTCATTTGCTCTAGTGCTTCACGTATATATTTTAGAGCATGGTGGTAGTTTTATTTTGAAGAAATAAATGAACTCTCATTCTTCACTTAGATTATTTTGAGAGTCTTAAATAGACTGGTAATTTGCTTAAAATCCTAATATGCTAGGTATTCAAGAATAATAAAATTCTCTTATGAGTGTGTTGAATACTATGAGAAGTTTGATACTTGATAATTGTTTTGAGATATGGAGATGGTGATATTAGAGTCATGCTAGTTGAGTGGTTATGAATTTGAGAAATACTTGTGTCTAAGTTTGTGATTCCCGTAGCATGCACGTATGGTGAACCATTATGTGATGAAGTCGGAGCATGATTTATTTATTGATTGTCTTATGAGTGGCGGTCGGGGACGAGCGATGGTATTTTCCTACCAATCTATCACCCTAGGAGCATGCGCGTAATACTTTGCTTTGATAACTTGTAAATTTTTGCAATAAGTATATGAGTTCTTTATGACTAATGTTGAGTCCATGGATTATACGCACTCTCACCCTTCCACCTTTGCTAGCCTCTCTAATACCGCGCACCTTTTGCCGGTATCATACACCCGCCATATACCTTCCTCAAAACAGCCACCATACCTACCTATTATGGCATTTCCATAGCCATTCCGAGATATATTGCCATGCAACTTTCCACCATTCCGTTCATCATGACACATTCATCATTGTCATATTGCTTAGCATGATCATGTAGTTGACATAGTATTTGTGGCAAAGCCACTCTTCATGATTCTTTCATACTTGTCACTCTTGATACATTGCATATCCAAGTACACCTCTAGAGGCATTCATAGAGTCATACTTTGTGCTAGTATCGAGTTGTATCATTGAGTTGTAAATAAATAAAAGTGTGATGATCATCATTCAATAGAGCATTGTTCCAAAAAAAGAAAAAAAGAGAAAGGCCATAAAAAAATAAAGGCCAAATAAATAAAAAATAAAGGCAAAATAAATAAAAAAAGAAAGGCAAAAAAGGGGGAAAATGCTATTATCCTTTTACCACACTTGTGCTTCAAAGTAGCACCATGATCTTCATGATAGAGAGTCTCCTATGTTGTCACTTTCATATACTAGTGGGAATCTTTCATTATAAAACTTGGCTTGTATATTCCAATGATGGGTTCCTCAAAATGCCCTAGGTCTTCGTGAGCAAGCGAGTTGGATGCACACCCACTAGTTTCTTTTGTTGAGCTTTCATATACTTATAGCACTAGTGCATCCGTTGCATGGCAATCCCTACTCACTCACATTGATATCTATTGATGGGCATCTCCATAGCCTGTTGATACGCCTAATTGATGTGAGACTATCTTCTCCCTTTTTTCCTCTCCACAACCACCATTCTATTCCACCTATAGTGCTATGTCCATGGCTCATGCTCATGTATTGCGTGAAGATTGAAAAAGTTTGAGAACATCACAAGTATGAAACAATTGCTTGGCTTGTCATCGGGGTTGTGCATGATTTAAATATTTTGTGTGGTGAAGATGGAGCATAGCCAGACTATATGATTTTGTAGGGATAGCTCTCTTTGGCCATGTTATTTTGAGAAGACATAATTGCTTAGTTAGTATGCTTGAAGTATTATTATTTTTATGTCAATATGAACTTTTGTCTTCAATCTTTCGGATCTGAATATTCATATCACAAGTAAGAAGAATTACATTGAAATTATGCCAACTAGCATTCCACATCAAAAATTATCTTTTTATCATTTACCTACTCGAGGACGAGCAGGAATTAAGCTTGGGGATGCTTGATACGTCTCCAATGTATCTATAATTTTTGATTGCTCCATGCTATATTATCTACTGTTTTGGGCAATATTGGGCTTTATTTTCCACTTTTATATTATTTTTGGGACTAACCTATTAACCGAAGGCCCAGCCCAGATTTGCTGTTTTATGCCTATTTCAGTGTTTCGAAGAAAAGGAATATCAGACGGAGTCGAAACAGAACGAAATCAACTAGAGAAGTTATTTTTGGAACGAAAGCCACCCGATGGACTTGGACCCTACGTCAAGGAAGGAAGGAGGATCTCACGAGGGTAGTGGGCGCGCCCCCTGCCTCGTGGGGCCCTCGTGGCTCCCCTGATGTGCTTCTTCTGCCTATATAACTCCATATACCCTAAAACTTCCAGAACGAAAAAAATAGATCGAGAGTTCTGCCGCCAGAAGCCTCCGTAGCCACCGAAAACCAATCTAGACCCGTTCCGGCAACCTGCCGGAGGGGGCAATCCCTCTCCGGTGGCCATCTTCATCATTCTGGTGCTCTCCATGACGAGGAGGGAGTAGTTCTCCGTCGGGGCTGAGGGTATGTACCAGTAGCTATGTGTTTGATCTCTCTCTCTCTCTCTCTCTCTCTCTCTCGTGTTCTTGAGATGATACGATCTTGATGTATCGTGAGCTTTGCTATTATAGTTGGATCTTATGTTTCTCCTCCCCCTCTTCTCTCTTGTAATGAATTGAGTTTCCCCTTTGGAGTTATCTTATCGGATTGAGTCTTTAAATACTTGAGAACACTTGATGTATGTTTTGGTGACCAACTTGCGGGTTCCGCCCATGAACCTATGCATAGGGGTTGGCACACGTTTTCGTCGTGATTCTCCGGTAGAAACTTTGGGGCACTCTTTGAGGTCCTTTGTGTTGGTTGAATAGATGAATCTGAGATTGTGTGATACATGTCGTATAATCATACCCACGGATACTTGAGGTGACATTGGAGTATCTAGGTGACATTAGGTTTTGGTTGATTTGTGTCTTAAGGTGTTATTCTAGTACGAACTCTAGGGCTGTTTGTGACACTTATAGGAATAGCCCAACGGATTGATTGGAAAGAATAACTTTGAGGTGGTTTCGTACCCTACCATAATCTCTTCGTTCGTTCTCCACTATTAGTGACTTTGGAGTGACTCTTTGTTGCATGTTGAGGGATAGTTATGTAATCCAATTATGTTAGTATTGTTGAGAGGACTTGCACTAGCGAAAGTATGAACCCTGGGCCTTATTTCAACGCATTGCAATACCGTTTACGCTCACTTTTATCATTCGTTACCTTGCTGTTTTTATAATTTCAGATTACAAAAACTATTATCTACCTTCCATATTGCACTTATATCACCATCTCTTCACCGAATTAGTGCACCTATACAATTTACCATTGTATTGGGTGTGTTGGGGACACAAGAGACTCTTTTTTATTTGGTTGAAGGGTTGCTTGAGAGAGACCATCTTCGTCCTACGCCTCCTATGGATTGATAAACCTTAGGTCATCCACTTGAGGGAAATTTGCTACTGTCCTACAAACCTCTGCACTTCGAGGCCCAACAACGTCTACAAGAAGAAGGTTGTGTAGTAGACATCAGGCCTCATATGGGCCAAAAGACGTCATGGGCCATAAGTGGGCCGGAAGTTAAAACGGGCTGGAATTATATTGGATGGCCCAGATGACGCTACTGGGTCTAATTCGGATAAGCCGTAAACAGGCTTGCTGTGGGCCGACCCGCCACCTTTTGACCAAGTGAAACGGGCCGGCCTTTTCATAGGAATGGGCCTCTGTTGGGCCATGCCACGTGTCGACGTATCATAGGCGCTTTGGGTCCAATGAGTGGATGACATCTGTCCCAACGGTGAGCCGACACGTGTTTCCTCGAGCCAATGATGTTTTTACACGTGGAATATCCCAATTGTTCGGGGTTGTTAACAGGTTAACGGATCCAAAAACCGTTCCCGATAGCTTAACGGTGTTCCGTTACGGTGGATGCCCTGTGTCGGTCACCCTTGACGAAAGCACTTCTGTGACGCGCGATTTATCGTCATGGAAGTGGACACTTCCGTGATGATAATTTTGGTAATGTCATGGAACACTTCTACGACAGCACAGGTATGACTATCTTGATTCTGTCATAAATTTGTCATGAATGTACATGCATGACAGAGAACGTGACCTACTGTGACAAACACGTATCATCACGGAAGTGTATTTTTTTGTAGTGAGATGATTCAGAAACTTCTGAGATGGGTCATAATCTGTTAGGAAACGGTTATGCCTCAACTCACAATTTGGAACCCAAAGGAACTGCATTCAGTGCAGACACCCAATGCAAGGAGTCAGAGCTTGGGTGTTCACCAGGAAAATGTGGCCACAACTTCATGAAAGGTTGTCAGTGCTGGATGACGCACCCATCAGTCTCAGATTTGTGAGACAGACACATAGTTCAATCTTGGAATCTCAGCTAAGTCAGCGGATATGAAAATAATTGGAGCGAGTATAAGCATGAACAAGCTAGGTAATATCTGTCAGAATATGGATACAGTGAACCAGACCACCCAGAGCCAGTCAGGTAAAAATTTAGTGGGAACAACAATAAAGGAAAAAGGAGACCCAAGTTGGAAACGGTTTCCTTAAGTCAGTACATTCATACTTGTTCCCTGAGCAACCAAATCTCGAGGACTAGATTTGTTTAAGGGGGTAAGGTTTGTAATAGCCTGATTTTTGGCCCTTTCTTTTTTCTTTTGATTTTTTCCCGAGATTTCTTTTTCCGTGGCTATGTGGTCTGGAAACTGAAGAAGAAGATCTCTTCTTTGCTTCCAGAGTGGCTTGTCATACCCAAATCCTTCCCTAGACTTTTCCATTTTCACCCTAGCCCAAATCCAAATATTCTTTTTATTGGGATATTCCTTTTCTATTAAAGGAATAACTCAATTTGCCCTAGGTTGTGAAGAAACCTATATTTCCATCACTCCTAAAAGTCCCAAATAATTCTCATAAATTGTTTCGGTAATATCTTCCTCAAATATGGCAAAATATTTCTTGTCCCATGTTCCTCATCATGCTCAAATAATTATTTCCTATTCTGTCCTGGCGAGGAGGAGGAGAGTGCACCGTGGCCGCAGCTTCCTCGGTCCTCCCAGCGCCAGCATGTGGTGGTTCGGTGGAGCGCCGACCCGAGGGCCCCACCGGTCGCGACTCGTCTTTGTTCGCGACGGCGACGAGGCTCCGGATGGTGGCCCTCCACTCATCGAGCTTCTCCATAGCAGGAGTGAAAGCGAGGAGCATCTGCGTGCGCCAAGGCTTCCACTGGCGTGGGTGGCGGCAACAGCTGAGTAGATCGTGGCATGCTTCGACTTATAACTATGTTAGAAGGAGCTCTATCACAACCCAGCGGCTGCGTGCCATTTCCACCAGTGCTTCGGCGAGCGTGGTGACGCACAGGGCTCTTCCCACGGTGGTGCCCAGGGTCACCAACGTGGTGACGCTGTTCGGCGCGCACACCATGGGAAGAACGCGTGGTGGTCGCTGGTGTATGCGTCCTGGAGGTCGCCGCGCCGGCCAAAGACAGCGCAACGACACCCCCGGAGGGCCCCGCTCCGCCGGCAGGGGGTCCAACTCCGTCTTTGGATCCGGCGGCGTGGGGCCGACCGTCTGGTGCACGAACGACGCCGCTCGCCAGGCTCCGACTGCCTGGGTGGTGCTGGTGTTCGCGGGCCGGGGCCCGAGTCCTGTCCGCGACCGGTCCGCTGCTCGTCAGTGCCGGCACGGGCCGTTCAGCCCCCAACGAGCTGATCGCCGTGGCCGTCTTCTTCTTAGGGGCCATGGCGATGAAGAACCGCTAGGCTAACTACCAGACCAGATTCTCACAAACGCGCCCCCTACCTGGTGCGCCAAAGATCTCGGTGGGAAACGACACCTATGGGATCACAAGAACCCCTACTACGGTTGCGGGGCGCGGGGTTGAGAGAAGAGCGGGTCTACCAGAGAGCACGCGGTTCGTTTATCCAGGTTCGGGCCGCGAGGATGCGTAAAACCCTAGTCCTGCTTTGGTGGATGTATCTCTGAGTTCTTGAACTAGCTACGGGGTGTAACAAGCTCCAAAAAGCCGAATCCCTCTCCTCGTCGCCTTGGGCCTCCTTTTATAGAAAAAGGGGTTGCCATAGTGGCACACAGGAGGTGGAAAGGCAACAGTGCTGCGAGGTTATCCTAGTATTACAGGACAAAGCGCATTAAATGCGAGGCTTAGGTGTCCCTCCACTTTGTCGGGGGCAGGGGCGAGGCCCGTCCCGTCCGTCGCCGCTCCTCCAAGCTTCGACACACGCCCTGGCCAGTGATGCATGCTGTGCCATATAGGTAGGCAGGCAGCTGAGGTGGCGTGGTGGTGGAGTCTCCACAAAGGGCTGCATGTCGCCACGCAGGTGCCTGCCCAGCTGGTTGGGTCGGCAGCTGCATGCGAATGGTGGCGGAGACTTGGCTGGTGTGGGCCTGGCGGTGGCCCTGCTGGTGCGCTTGGCGAGGGCCTTGCTGGGTGGCCCGGCAAGGGTCTTGCCGTGGTGCGCAGGCGTCCCCGGCAAGGATCTTGCCAGGGGTCTTGTGGGTTTCTTCGATGAGGATGACTGCCTTCCTATCGTCATTTGACCTTGACTATTCTTTGTCTTCACGAAGATCTGCATGCCACCACACAGGTGCCTCCCGAGCCCTGTCCAACGCATTTGTTGAGTGTTGGTGGGCTAGAGGGTGGCTCGCTCGGCTGGTGTGGGCGAGCTGCCCCGGCAAGGGTCCTTGCCGGGGAAACCTGCTTTGCTCATCTGATCTTTGTGGCCTTGGTCCTTGTCATTTCTTTGCTTCGTCTTGGGCTTCGATCTTACCTTGGCTTACCTCCCTTGCTCTGATCGGTGTAGTCACGGGCGCGGCTCTGACTACCCGTGCACAGGTAAAGGGGTACAAAAATGTGCCCCTAGTTTTGTACACCGACAGTGTGTGTTTAATCTATCGATAGCCGCGCCTGCGGATACGGGCCTAGTTCGTGTTGGTCACACTATGGGTCAACAGTAATAATAATAATGATGTGCTTAATAACAACCCTGGCTCGATGATCAAAGAAGTTGGTTGATATTTATGTGATCGAGAGAGGATCATTGTGGTATCGTGATTACCAACTTGTTTGATATTTGGGATGTTATGCGAAAGTCAAGGGTAAGGGTCAAGCTCCTTGTGGTCATAAACGATTACTATGGTATTGTTAATACCAAGCTTAATTGGATCCTGAGATGATCGTGTGATGTCCGTGATGGTAAGTGATGCATGTGATGGTTACGATGTAACCCGAGCAGAGTAAGTTGGTGCATGATAGTTTCAACATGTTGCATGCTAGTCTCATCATGTTCATATGTTTATGCCATGCTCGTATCGTTCTAGCTGTATTATGTTATACATGCCATGTTGTTCTGCTAGTATCGTGTTCATCATTGCTTAATAATCTGTAATTTCCATGCTATTGCTTTTCTTGATTGCTTTGGTTGCTGTGAGCTTGCAAGTACATTCAATGTACTGACCTAGCATGTCATGCCAGTTTGCAGGTCATGCCAGATTTGATTGCTTGTTTGCCGTGGATTCCTTGTTTGCGAGCTAGGATAAGCGTTCCAGCTAGAGTCCCTGTGGAGTGGAGTTCACCACCGCTGACATTGTTCCACTGCCAGGAGATATTGCGCTGCATCTTGTTGTTCTGCTGCTTGCATGGAGCAACCGTGGTAGGCGTAGTGTCGCCATGCCGATGTTATCCCCTTGTACCCATATAGATTGTAATAAAGAGCTGAGTTGTTCTATGCTAAGCAGTGTCGTATTCCAGAAGAGTTCTCCTCGATCTCTGGGCTGGAATACGGGGCATTCTGGTTTCTCTGAGCCGGGGTGCCACAATTTCTAGGGCCGCCTATGGGACCGGGTGGCACCTTGTTGGTTCGGCAGGGGGACGGCATGTTGCACAAAGAGCAGACCAGTGTACGACCGTGCGGCAGAGAGAACACAATCAATTTACCTAGGTTCGGGCCGCCGCGAGGCGTAAGACCCTAATCCTGCTTTAGTGGATTGATGGGAGAATGGATGTGGTGGTGCGTAGTACACTTGCCCGGCAAGGTTTGCCCGAGGCGACTACGTGTATGTGGTGGCTTGGGGTTTTCAACTTTCCAACCTCCTAACCCCTCCTACGAGTGCCATGGGCCTCCTTTTATAGATTAAGGGGTCACCACAGTGGCAAAGTGGTCATTATCCACCGATATGATAGCAAACAGTGCTATCATACCTAACTCTACGGGCTGACAGGGTGCATTAAATGCACTGCTTAGTGTCACATCACCGGGCCCCCGGCAAGGCCTGCCAGGCTATCTCGCCAGCTCCGCATCTGCTCTCTTGACACGTCGCAAGACGGGTGTCATCTGTAGGCTTCTCTATAGGAAATGGCTCTGGCGAAGGCTGCCACTTAATCATCTTGCGGCTTGACACCGCACTAATTGATGATGTGAGTCGTGCTTGAGTGGTTGGTGAGGCGGTTCGGCCCCCGTGAGCTCCGGCAGGCTTTGCCGAGGAGCCTTGGTTACTTTGCTTCCAGTGGTGGCCTCTCCCCATTCCGGGCTCGCCTGCTTAGCAAGGGAGGCCCTTCGCTTGCCGATATCCTGCTCCCTAGGCTCGGTCTTGGTTCATCTGAGTTGCATGTTGGTTCATCAAATCTCTTGATCTTCCAATCTCTATCTTGTTCTTGGCTTGTCCGTGCATGAGTCAGGGGAAAATATCAGCCCCCATATATTTTCCCTGACATAAGCCCCCAGGCCTGAGCCATACATCTCCGGTGGCACATTGGGTTAGGCCCCAAACAGTGCGCGGACACGTGGCGGGAGAGGGCTGTGATAGTTTGCCACAGAGACTAGTTAATCGAACGTTCACCTTGCGCAATTACTGTGCGTCGTGGGGTCGTGGGGTGGTTGCAGTTATGGTAAAATGGTAACTTTCTGAAGGACCGCGCCTCTATCCCACTTTCCCCCCTTCTTAAGAGCAGGGAAAACTGGAGCGGCACGATTCATCTGTCTATCGCCCCGCTCCCCTACCTTCTATCTCCACAATCCAAGTGATAGTTCCCCATCTCGTTTGTCCTTCCACTGTCATCTACCCCAATGAATTTGTCTCACATCAACGCATCGATGGGGAAGAAGCCCGTGGATAAGAAGAAGTCGACGACCATGGGGAAGGAGCCAGCCGCTGATACGTCTCCAACGTATCTATAATTTTTTATTGTTCCATGCTATTATATTATCTATTTTGGATGTTAATGGTCTTATTTTTACACTTTTATATTATTTTGGGACTAACCTATTAACCGGAGGCCCAGCACAAATTGCAGTTCTTTTGCCTATTTTAGAGTTTCGCCGAAAAGGAATATCAAACAGAGTCCAAACGGAATGAAACCTTCGGGAGCGTTATTTTTGGAACAAGCGTGATCCAGGAGACTTGGAGTGGACGTCAAGAAATAGGGGTTTTTGATTTTTTGCCACTAATTACTTTGCACTTTGACAATTAGCCACTCTTTACATTGTAATTGATCTGGTGCCACTCTTTACATTAGACTTTGATTTTTTGCCCATTGTCACATGGGTCCCGCGTATAATGACCTGAAAGTGCTAGTGATCAACTAGAGGGGGGGTGAATAGGCGATTTTTATGAAAGTCTTCAAAACATGGAAGTTTTGAAGACAAATGATAGAAGTAAACCTATTACCATGCAGCGGAAGGTAGACTACACTAGGCAAACCATAGTCAAGTATTCAATGAAGTGAAAGCACAATGACTAATAGCAGCTAGGCAGTAAAGATCCGGTAGGAAGATATTGTGAAGCCAATCAGAACAAGCAGTCACTTAGTGAAGACAAGAGATAATGCAATCATACAATGACTTCACAAGGACCAACAGTAAGTAAAGGGAAGGGAAGTATGAAACCAGTGACTCTTTGAAGACAATGATTTGTTGGACCAGTTCCAGTTGCTGTGACAACTGTACGTCTGGTTAGGGCGGCTTGGTATTTAAACCTGAGGACACACAGTCCCGGACACCCAGTCCTGAACACGCAGCTCAGGACACTCAGTCCTCACCGTATTCCCCTTGAGCTAAGGTTACATAGACCTCGCCCAATCACTCTGGTAAGTCTTCAAGGTAGACTTCCAAACCTTCACAGACTTCGTTCACCGGTGATCCACAATGACTCTTGGATGCTCAGAACGTGACGCCTAACCGGCTGGAGAATTCACAGTCCTCAAGTGTAATAAGTCTTCAAATCACACAGACAGGAAGACTTAAGTGATGCCTAACACTCTTTCGCTCTGGGTGGTTAGGGCTTTATCCTCGCAAGGAATTCTCTCTCAAAGGCTTCGAGGTGGGTTGCTATCAAACGACAAAAGCCATACTCTAACTCTGAGCAGCCAACCGTTTATGGTTGTAGGGGGTGGGCTATTTATAGCCCCTTGGCAACCCGACCTGATTTTTCCGAAATGACCCTTGGTCACTAAGGAACTGACACGTGTTCCAACGGTCAGATTTCAAACACACACGGCAACTTTACTTGGGCTACAAGTAAAGCTGGCTTATCCAACTCTAGACAAGATTTGCTCTCATAATCTTCACTTGAAGACATAGGATTTTGGTTAAGCATCACTTCAGTCATTCTGACTGGTTCTCTTGGACCCCACTTAACAGTACGGTGGTTCCTATGACTCAACAAAGAAAAACACAGAACGACAAAACTGCTAAGTCTTCGCGCTCCATAGTCTTCACGCGATGTCTTCTCTTATCATAGTCTTCAATATGAATGTCTTCACATACCACCTCTGACTTCAATGTCTTCATACATTTTTAGGGGTCATCTCTAGTAGGAAAACCGAATCAATGAGGGACTTCTACCTATGTTATCCTGCAATTCTCACAAACACATTAGTCCCTCAACTAGGTTTGTCATCAATACTCCAAAACCAACTAGGGGTGGCACTAGATGCACTTACAATCTCCCCCTTTTTGGTGATTGATGACAAACTAGTTGAAGTTTTCAACGGGGAATATAAGATGTGAAATTGTAAAGGATAGGGGATTGTCTTCATAAGTTGCAAGGGCTCCCCCAGAATATGTGCATATAAGTAATTTGCTTTTGGAATGCAAATGCACATGGCAGGTTGTACTTGTGGAGATCCTCTTCAACTTATGATGACAATTCATCATGCATGAAAAGTATGTGAAGATAATGACATGCATAATGAAAAATGGACGTCTGCAAAATGATCTAAGTGCGGAATTTATTGTCACATCACAAAAAAGCAATTAAGTAGAAGACGGCCATCGAGTTTGAGTGTTACAACTCAAAGAACCAAATGTATGAAAACGCGAGAGTTGTAAACACTAGGCAAAATATAAAACTACCGCCCATATGAACCCGCTTGAAGACTATCAAACTAATATGCTTCTCCCCCTTTTGTCAGTAAGGACCAAAAAGGTTTGAAGACATAGAGCACCTACTAGTCCCCGTGAGGAGTTGGTGAAGCAGCAGGGTCTTCGGTGTTGGTTGGCGGTGGAGACGAACTCGGGGCAGTGTAGATGCGTGCAGAAGTAGGAGGAGAACTCAGAGTCTTCAAGAGACCGAGTACGCCGCAGCACAGTCCTTCTAGGAGGTGTTGAGTCAAACTTGAAGCGTTCAGAGAAGCCATCCTCTTGAAGATCATCTTCAGAACACATAAGCGTCAGCCCTTTCCATGTACGCCGACAAGTTTCATGGGCAACAAAGGAATTCTTGGTGGCGAGGTCCCGTTTACGTCCACCAAGAGGCTTTGCATTTGGCGCTTCAGCCAATCATGATGCTTATCCTGTTTTTGATGAAGGCAACCAGAAGCTCTTGGTCATTGAGAACACGGGATCGCTTCTTGGGCCGTTGGGTAATGGTGCTTCTGGTGGCTTCAGTGAGGGCACGATGAGGTGCACGTGTAGTACCAGCCAGAGGATAAACATGAGTGACTTCTTGAACTCCTTCAATGTTTTGAGAGAAGCTTTGATTCTCAGCATTTTGAAGACTAAGGGGCTCCTTGCCAGGCTCTGGATATATGGCTTCAACAGACAGATCGACGTCAGGCATAAAGATCCGATGATTGCGAGCAGAGGGCTGATAGGTGACAGCTGAGTGTAGTTTGATCAGCCGCATAATCCAGGGAGCATAGAACTTCAGACCAAAAGCGTCAGATCCTGATGCAGCAAGTTGGCGAATAAAGAAGTCTTGTGCATTGAAGCTTTTGCCATGAAGAATATGAAAGACCAACGTCTTCATTGCGCCTTCTAGCTTGGCATGTGGAGAATGTCCTTTGATGGGCCAGAGAGTTCGCCTTATGATGTGATAGATAGTACGTGGAAGATACTCAAGGTCTTCAACAAAGAACTCCTTAGGATATTCAACATCTGGAGGCAAAGGCTTCATCATGCTAAGCATCTGACTCATATTGGGCTTAGGCTTGTGGAAGAGGCTTTCCATAGCAGCACTGTGAAGCTGACAACCAGGTTCATACAGATCTCCTGGAGTGGGCAGGCCAGTAAGCTCAATGATATCAAAGGCTTTGGCTTCATGATGAACATTGTCTGTCATCCACTCAAGGACCCAAGTCTTCGGATCCCTGTTGTAGCCACGGATATGAAGAGTGGCATAGAATTGGAGCAGCAATTCTTCATTCCAGTGCTCCTTATCAGTGACGAACGGCAACAATCCAGACTCTTTGAAGCAATCCAGAGCTTCTTCCAAACAAGGCAATCCAGTTATGGCTTCAGTGTCAAGACGCATATGTGGGAAAATGCGACCTTGATTGTACAGAATGCATGAGTAATAACTGCGCTGCTGATAGCTCCCGAACCGATCAGAAGATATTCTTGCCTTGGTGTAAGGGTTCTTGGCACTATCAAAGAAGGTGTTGTGTGCCTTGAAGCCATTGATATTAAAATATCCGGGTGCAGATGCAGTACCTGGAAACCTGGGCAACCTTGGCATTGGCTTCTGAACCCGAGGCATGTGCTCAACGTGATAGTCAAACTGAGGACCAGCAGCAGGCGGAGGAGTCAGAAAAGGCCATTTGACAGTGATAAGTTGGCCATAGTTGAATGCTTGCTCGATAGTGTGTGGCCTTGGTGGCGGAACAGGAGCAGTGGCATCAACAGAGGCGTCAGGCTGCACATCTGTTGTAGGTGCATCAGTGGCTTCATTGGCCTCTGGCATAGTGTTAGGTGCAGGCTCCACAGTGTCTTCAGCCATGACCACGTCATTGGCTTCAGTGGTGTTAGTGGTGGCAGCCTCAGGATTCTCAACCTCCAGTTCAGAAGCTGGAGGGTCGGTCACGTTCTCCTCGAGAACAAGATCTTGGTGATACGGGGGTGTAGCAATTCTTGGGGCTTCTTCTTCATCGGCTGATGCAGCCGGCACATCTTCAGCAACTTTAGCTTCAGACTCGGAAACGTTCACAGTAGGAGTGGCTTCGGGGAACACCTGACGTGCAATAGATTGGTGGTGCACTTCTCCTTCTAAAACGCTCGAAAGAGGGACTTGGGGCCTTGGTCCTATGCGAAGCCTGCGTAACGCTGGCGACGCCTGTGAAGATGGAGTTGGCTAGGCCTCAAAGTCATCATCTTCTTGCACTGATGGTGTGACTTGTTTTTGGGGAGTACTAGGGGTGTCTTGTTGTTGTGGGTGATTAGCCCATGATGCACCCTGAGCAATTGGCGTCAGAGGACGACCAATGCTGATGAGTTCGCTGTTCGTGAGAACAGGCGATGATACCAGTTGGTGCTCAATCTGAGGAAGGACTTCATCATCTTCAACATTGTCATGGTGACCAATGTCTTCAGCAGCGGTGGGGTCAACTGCTGGAATGTCTTCAGCTTCAGGAGCCTCTATGGAAGCAGGCTCATGAACTACTATCCGTCGTTCTTGATGCGAGGAATCAGGGCGAGCAACAAAGATGGGTTCTACAACAAGGGGCTCTGTGGGAGCAGCCCGATCTTTCTTGGCTCTGCGCTTCTACTTGGAGGGAGCGACATCTGAAGCATCAGGATTTTTTCTCTTTCTGGCTTCAGCCTCGGCAGTCCTTGTCTTCTTCAGTTCTAAAGCGATTGACCGGACCTTTGGCTTCGAGCCAGTCATGCTCCTTGGAAAGACTATGCGTGGCTCTTCCTGCCTTGAAGGTGCAGATTGGTCAGTTGAGGGCTTCTTCTCGGGTCGATGCCAGGACGACCAAGAGCCTTGCGCTTCTCAGCCTCATTGTAGGCTTGCACACACTTGTCAGCCAGGCTCTTCATGCACTCACGAGAACCTTTAGCTTCTTCATGCTTCTTGAGAAAGGCTTCCTTGAGCTCGTGCAGCATAATCTTGAAGTTTTTCACATCTTGCACGCTGAGCTTGCCATGTGCTTCTTGAACTGAGCTTTCTCATAGTCAATCTTTTGCTTCAGTTCAACGATGTGCAGAGCTAGAGCTAGCTCAGAAGCAATGGCGCCATTGAAGGCGACACTGAGGCCAAGTGGAAGTTGCAGATCTTCAAAGCTCAGGTTGGGCATGTCAAACCACTCGTCAATGAAGTTATGGATGATTTCCACATCAAAGAGAGGCAAATCATTGAAGATCTCTACTTCTTCCTTGCTCTTGATCAGTTGCTCAAGAGCGTCATCTACAAGATCTTCATCGCTGGACAGATCAATGGAGTCATTGCGTAGAATAGCAGCAGCAGTCAGTGCCTGATCAGTATTCTTTCTCATCTCAGTCTTCCTGGAGATACGTGATAGATCTTCAGACTACACACTGTCTTCAGGAGGTGCAGTAGCCAGTGGCTTCGCCCGTAAGATTTTTGGTGCTGAGGCAGACTTTGAAGCTTTAGGCTTCTTCAGCTTCGTTTGCTTCGGTGGTGCAGGTGCTTCGTCAGATTCAGCATCATCTGCAGGTCGATCCACGACTACCCCTTGAACCATAATATGAGTTATGAGACCTTCTAGGTTGTAGAAGGGCCCAACCAGATTGGGTTCAGCTTCTCGTGTGCCATCAGCACGTGGCGCAGAGGGGCCTGGCTTGAAGTCTAATCCCAATGACTTCTTGTTTTCCTTGGCAGAGTTCTGTGCAAACTGATAGTTGCGCTTGAAGAGATTGTCTTCGCGACATCATAACACAGAGGATGTGTCGGCATTAGCAGGCTGAGGTCCACGAAGCATGCAGGGGTAAAAGCCTTGAGCAATAGCTTCGGACTGTGATTTGGGCTGAAGACCTTTGTATATGATATCTCCCCATGGGCCCTTGATGGCACTCTTCTCAGCATATTCGTTGGTGACGAATCTGTACTTGAACCATTCCTCTGCCCAATGTCTTCGAATCCATTCGATTCGGTTCTTGCATTCTACATAGCTTTCTTCTGGATCTAACTTGTATAGCTCATAGAGATCTGATGGCAGGTCCTTAGCAGTGTTTCCACGGTGCTGTCTGCCTCCCTTCCTTGTAGATTTCTTTGTAGCCATGAACTTCAAACTGAATGGCTTCAACACGTTCAAAGGTTTCAAAGGCTTCTGCCTGCGGGTCAAATAGGAACTGGCTTCGGGAGAATTTATATGATGCTGTAAGAATTCTGCAAATGAATGCAGACTATGAGAACCAAGGGATTCTCCCACGGACATGTACCTGTAACAGCATTAAGGTGCGAGGGAAGGGGAAGAGGTCATATGCATTCTCAGAAGATTTTGAAGATAAATCAGTTTAGAAGACATTGACCTCATAGTGCGAAGACATTCACTCATATATGGATAGTTGGTTCCAGATTTGTACGAATCCAATAATAAGTACAAGTGAGGAATCTAACTACTTTGTGAAGCATAAGTGAACATACTAGGCATATTATGAGATGCAGTATGAAATAGATCCAACTTGTGTGAACAGAAACTGCTTGTGGTAGAAAATGATGAATCTATAGGATCAAAGGGGCCGTAAAAAGGAAGTTTTATTTACCACACGAAGAACTGCTAGACGATGTGGGAGAGGAGGCCGAGCAGTTCGATCATCCGTTCCCTAACTTGGCGGCGGAGGACACCTACAGCGACGGCGGAGAAGACAATGTCCGCGGCCGGCGTGAAGACGGCGTTGGTGAGGTCGCGACAGCTAAGCGCTTCGTTGCCGACGTCGTCGAGGGCTAGCAGTGGCGCTAGGGTTTGTGCGAGAGTGGAAGAAAGGATAATGACTGTGGTGAGGCATGTATTTATAGGGACAGGGATGGCACAGTGTTATTACACAGGTGCCCCTGGCGATTCACATCTGAAGGGCGTGTGGCTATCATGCAACATATCGGAGGTTGTTCCACGTTCCCACGCACACCTAGATTGTTGGGTGGTCGTTGCCACTTCTTCGGGTTTCAGGTGAAAGGATTTAGCATTGAAAACAGACTTAATGTTTGTCTCTGTATCTTCTGCTGACAAGGACGCAGAGAAGATATTCGACAGTTTCAATAGAATGCATATGGTTTGGAGAGATAGAGTTTGAGATAGAAAGCATAGAGAGGTTAGGGTCCGATCACATTCACTTAGTTCAAAAGATTCAACAAGAAGACATAGCTATAGGTGAATGCTGTAGAGGATAGAACACTAGTAGATATATATGAGAAAGACAATCAAATCAACATAGTGAAGATAATCATGAAGACAAGGTGAGATTTAAGCCAAACCAAATGTGAAGACATACCAAACGTAACGCCATGAGTGAAACACTTCAAACAGAAAAATTTGGTGGTGGCGTTACCCACCGTATAGGAAGTATTAGACCCAGACACGGCGCACAATTATCGTGGCACTCCGAAGTCAAATTCCACATTAATGTATTCACACTTAGAATGTAAGTCTTCATTGATTGAAGATATACTTTACTTCGTGTGTTGCACATATAAGTCATCAATATGCATAAGTGTTAGGATGTGTGCCTGATCACATGACATTTGAGGATTCCAAGATATTTAGCTCACACCGTAACTTGCAAAACCTTTTCTCATCCAAGGGCTTGGTGAAGATATCTGCCAATTGCTATTCAGTGTTGACATGTATGATATCAATATCTTCCTTCACAACATGATCTCTGAGAAAGTGATGACGAATTTCAATGTGCTTTGTTTTCGAGTGCTGAACTGGGTTGTTGGCAATCTTGATGGCGCTTTCATTTTCGCAGTAGAGTGGCACTTGCTTCAGATGAATGCCATAGTCTTTGAGTGCTTGCTTCATCCATAGAAGCTGACCGCAGCAAGATCCAGCAGCAATGTATTCAGATTCAGCAGTGGAGAGAGATACACAGTTCTGCTTCTTTGAAGACCAACATACAAGTGATCGTCCCAGAAAATGACATGTGCCTGATGTAGACTTGCGATCCACCTTGTCACCAGCATAATCAGCATCCGAGAATCCAACTAGACCAAACTCTGAGCCCTTTGGATACCATAATCCTAGTGTTGGGGTGTGAGCCAAATATCTGAGAATTCGCTTCACAGCTAAGTGATGCGATTCCTTTGGTGCCGCTTGGAACCGGGCACACATGCAAACACTAAGCATGATATCTGGCCTAGATGCACATAAATAAAGCAAGGAACCAATCATGGAGCGATATACCTTTTGATCGAACTCTTTACCATTGTCGTCGGGACCCAGATGATGTTTGGCTGGCATTGGCGTCGTGAAGCCTTTGTAGTCTTGCATCCCAAATTTCTTCAGGCAATCTTTGAGGTACTTCTCTTGAGATATGAAGATGCCGTTGCGTTGCTGACGTATTTGAAGACCAAGGAAGAAGTTCAGCTCACCCATCATGGACATCTGATATTGCTCTTTGTCGGAGTAATGGGCCACGGGTAGGCCAACCCGAGCCCCATAACCTTTCAAGACATTGGGGCAGGCTGCGCCCCTCAAGACCACAGGGCGAAGAGCCGCCTCCTAGGGAGTCTACGGCAAGGCGGACGATTGCCCGCTCACGGCCGAGTCCCAAGGGCGGCTTCCAGAGAAGCCGGCTTTGGGGAGTCGG